>NC_046649.1:10736392-11036559 GCF_900324485.2 Mastacembelus armatus | reverse complement strand
GTATTAATAAATAATGGTTTCAAATTCCTGTTGTTGCCTTAAACTGTTTTCAACTTGGCCTTTTAAAATGACACACAGAACACATGAATATAACAACAAAGGGTTTTATCAATACATCTGTTTGCTCTCTTTGCTTCTATTTTCCAGCCAATTCTGCAGAGGCTTTGTAGTAGGTTTACAAATCTGGATAAGTTGCAGTGTCTCCATAATTTACAACTTAAGGCACAAAAGGTGTAAGATTAATAATTAAGGCAGATGCACAGTAGAAATAAAACAAACTACACTTAAAAATTGGGGAAACTAAACACACTTTAGTTGGTGTATGCATGGCATGACTCTTTGGCCTGTAGGACACAACAGAAAGTAACAGAAAGTACTCCTCATGAAGAATAAATACAATCCTGCAAAACAGTCAAAAAATGTACAAAAAAAAATAGAAACAGTCCCTCCCTCCCCCAGTCAACACTGAACACAGTAAATGTACAAAACAAGCTCCGAAGTTCAGACAGTAGTTGTGCAGGACCTTCTCCCACAATGCACCTCTCCTTCCAGTGGTTTATACAGACTTCATCCAAGACCAAATCAGCCCCAAAAGCAGAATGTTTGATCAAGTTTTTAGTCCTGCAGGAGTTTCTCTGTAGCAAATGCTTTTTTGAATCTTAATATTTACAGTCCATGTTGTGCAAAGACAGGGCAAGAAAAATCTGTGAAACTGGGAGTTCATCAGTAAGCGATGGGAATCTGTTTGGAATCGGATCTAATTGGCTGTTAAGAATAATGTTTGCTGTCATGCCAGGTTGTCATCCAGGGCTTCTTTTCCAGGTTTTCCCAGTCACCCTTCCCGGTGTTTATCACCCTTTCTTCCCGTTTGATTCGCACTGCGCTGTAACTGGGAACCTTGTCTTCATATTTTGCACGTTTAAAAAATCCACACTGCAGAGAAGAGAGTGGAAAACAAAATCAGCAGTTTGTTTTGAGACGAGGCTATTTAAAGGTGTTCAAAGAAAGCAAAGGAGGTTTTAGGAGACATTTGTCATCAGTCTGTTTCACAGTCAAAAGCCAAGATGCAGCAAGTCCATTAAGAGAAACCCATCTGCACTCCTCTTAAAGAAAGGAAACATATTCTAACGCCTGTTTATGAATGGACAGAGAAAGAAACTGTCAGACTGAGATACTGCATGTGCTAGAGCAACAGAAAAAAAATGGAAAACAGAGGAAGAAAGAAAATCAGAGAGATGCAGAGCAGCCCCCAGGGTATCGTTCCTCAGAGTATTAAATAACACAGTTATTGCTTATCAGCTATCACCTCCCCTGGCCATGCAGGCAAACTGTAATGATCCACACATGAACATGTGTGAAAATCGTAGGTGAAAATTCTTTGCAGAAATCATCAGCTTTTATCACAGCATTCCTGTCACAGTGTGAGAATTGCCCACTGCCTGCCAAATACCAGAAAGCAGCACTTTCGCAGCAAAGGGAGCAAGGAAGGAAATTTCACTCATTGGTAGCAAGCCAGGTAATTTTACCCTCTCTCATTTTTAAGCATTTGATGTCAGTGTCGCTTTTTCTGAAGGATCCGCTTTATTCTTTTTCCCAAAGACTCCACACTGAGGAAAGGCAAATTGTTAAATGTTGTGTGGATAGTAAATAGCAGACTACGTGATTTCAAATTAAAATCATAGTTAAAGTGCTTTCATTTCAAATCACAAAGACATAAATGTACTTCTATGATTTCTTGTAGCACGGGTGTCATGTTTTGTCATGTTTTCTACCTTCCAGAGAAGGAAAGCCAGCAAGCCCAACAACAGCAGTCCGAACAGGATGGACAGTACGATGATCCACCAGGGAACTCCTCCATACTGAGCTGAACGCCTCTCTGGGAACACCGTCAGTCTCACCTAGGGAGCACAATAAGGTCGAAACTTCAAATGTTACTTACTGCTACTTCATACTCTATTTGTGAAATATTAAACTGCTGGGTAACTGTAATGATGTACATCTGAACAAAATGATTATATGTATTAATGATTGCACATTTTTTGTGCACATATGAGAGTAAAACTGAAAAAAAAGAGGCGATTCTGTCTTTAAGGCCTGCTGTAAGTTTAAGAATCCACTAGATGTCACTGTAGTTTTTTTTCTTTAAATCCCCAAAGCTTAATGAACAAATTAACAAGAATAATAAATAACAAATGGAGAGAAAGCCCCAGAGTTTCATAAGCCATCACCTGCTCGCTATTAGTATTAACATTCTGTGGTTCACAGTGTAAACTACATTTTAATCAGCATTAAAGGACTGTTACATAAAACTGCCTAATCATTTTACCTTTTTGTTCCAGTACATAAAATACATACATAAAATCTTTTTACTGGTGTGTTTAATTACCTGCGTCTCAGCATTTTCCAGCACTGTGTTCAATGTTGTGCTATGAACATGTAGAGAACCCTTCACTATCACCTCCACATGATGTAACTTGGAATAATCCTGTTAAAAGAAAAAAAAAAAAAGAAATGGTGCAATAAGTGCTATTTCTAAGTGAAAACAGCCAGAGATCTGTGTGCTGTATGAGCTGGTCTACAAAGACAGATCAGCCAATACCATAAAGTTTCTACTCATCTCAAATCTTGGCATGAAAGCTGAGTAAGAACATTGTTTTACCTCTATGAAAGTGCCCTTCCAGAGGCGAGAGTAGAGTGTGATAACTGCATTACTGTCCAGACCTCGCAGGGGGCAGGTTATGGTCATGCATTGCGCCCCATTGTCACAGGACTGTCAAAGAAACACACGCAAGCTTACTACTGTTTTCCCCTACTGCATATAACATATAATAATGTAAATCTAGAGAACAGAATAGTACTCGTGCAGTGTTACCAGTGTTTTTGAGTTCTTGGTCTCAATTAAGCGGGAAATAATGCCATCACTCTCATCTTTGTTTTTGGCTGCTCTTCTTATCCTGGTGTTAGTTGTTTCCTTAAAGCAAAAAAAAAAATACTTGTAAGAATTAAATTTAACTCAACTAATTTATTTATCTAAACAAAATGTAAACTTCTTCCATCTCTGTTGCTATTTAATAAGAAACATCATGAGGAAAAACACAGTATATGTGTGGGTAGAGTGAACACCACACACTGATTTGATTCACTGACCAGGCCAAGACGGTTGATCTCATTTTTCGGAGAGCACTCTATCTTCTCCACTCCTGTTGAGCTGATCTTCATCAAGTAGAGCAGCCACTTCCCATTCTCTGTCAGCTTTGGCCAGTGGATCTTGAGGGTGGCTGTGCCAAAGTCTGTCAAGCGGTTGCCCAGGTTGATTATCTGTAAAACAAGACAGGGACAGTATTGTACCTCAGCTGATGTTGTATCTAACTTAAGCACATGTACATCTAGTATGTCGGATTAATGAAAATAAGTTCCAGAAATAAAGTCCTTCTGGTCCAGTAGTTTTTCTGTACTCACTCTGAACTGGTGTGTGATGGCGCTGCCAACTTCACTCTCAGTCTTCATGGCTGCCTCACCTATGACCTCTCCTGTAAAATAGACCTGAGATGGCTGCGCTTGTCTGGAAAGGTAGAAATGCATAGTTAGTAGCATGAACCTGCGTGTACTTTTGTTTCTCACATATCTACAATATGTGTGTTTCTTACCCTGATATAGACAGCTGCAGCACAATGGCCACCTTTGCCTTTGCAAAGACAGGAGGTATATTCTGCTGGTCACTTGTCCTGTCAGATCAGAGGTTACACACACTCAGATATTCTCAGGAACTAAAACTAGATTCGAAGACAATATCTCAAGCTTTGACATACTTACGTATTAGGCTGAAGCTCAATCTCCAGTTCAGTAGTGTCAAGAGAGATTCCTGATGTATGCATTATAATGTAGAAGGTTGTCTATATGCACACAGACATACACAGTTTCAATGTATTACCAGTGATGCTTGTGCAGAGGCAACACAGAGTGCAAGTTCTTTTTCTCACCTCTGAGTCACGTTTGAATGGGTTGCCAAGATTACACTGAGTCTTAGAACCGTCTTTATTGGCTTCGCAACGTACCTGTTGATCGTGAAATCAGTAACAAGTCGCAGTCAGAACCACAAACTGGTATATTTATATCTGTGTGCATGTGAGAGAGTGTCAGAGAAAGAGGGACTCACATTAGGTGGTGTATGGGAAGAAGAGTAAGTAAGGGAGGGAGGGAAGGAAGCTTTCACATAGGCTTCGTACGCATCGTCACCATTGAGATTGGTCACTGTGACCTCCAAGGCGATGTCTTTCTGGTCACTGAGCGAGATCACCGGCACACCATTCTCCCTATAAACAGACTGGAGTTATGAGCCTGTACAAGCCTGGCAAGTGTGTGTGCATAGATGGTGTTGGGAGGCAATATAAATCCCCTCTGAAATTAGCCAAAATGGAATGATACACATATGAAAAACAGGTGTGTGTGTGTGTGTTTGCGTGTGTATCCTCTTACAATTCTAACGGCGTGAATGTGTCTTCATCAGTCGACCTGTGGCCATAGCGATATTTCACCTGCAAGTTGCTCTGACACACATTGTCACTGCCACAACCCACCTTCAGGAAATTCACCTACAAACACATTTACACACACAATGGATTATACAGAGACAGTGGAAACATCTACTACGTGTCAAAGAGATACCATCCATCAATAAAGTTCAAACAGCAAGTATCGCACACACCTCTGATCGAGTTGTCGTTGACTCATTGTCCAGGACAGGTGGAATTTGAGGAACTGAGCTCTGCCTGCGTTTACGTGTGGTGCCCTGAATGGCCACAGACACATCGATGGGGATCCCACGGAGCTTGTCTTGAATATTTTCCTGTGGGGCGACGTCTTGCAACATTAAACACCACCCACAATGCACTTTAACCAAATGAGAACGGGGAAGTTCAAGAGACGAGTCACTACCTGTACAACGAGCTGACGTGTGACACACTGTTTTGTCCCTTTGCTGTCTATGTTTATGGTTCCTTTGGACTCGTAGCCGTTGTCGGAGGACTGAGCGAAGATCACTCTGGGAATAGCATTCAACTTCCTGTAGTCAGCGTCTGCCTTAAGGATGTACTCCACCACTGGATGGAAGGGAAGCAGGGACATAAAAGAAACAAGGATGAACAATGACAGATGAAAATAAAAAAACACTATGCAAAGTCTATTAATATTCATCATTACAATTTACTACGCTAAAAGTTTGAGAACACCTGAGTTTTTATTGAAATGTTTGCAGTTTATATGGAATCATTTTAAGTCATTTTTTGACTCACAAAGTAGCCACCTTTTGCAGACATAACTTACATACCTCTGAAATACTGGCCATTTCTAAAAGCTCTAAATGATCATGCAGAAAACGTTTCTTCATGAGGTCAGATAGTTTCTTTAGTAATTACAGCTGTCATTATGATTTTAAACAGAGAGACACAGCTTCTACGTGTTTAGTTATATTTTGCAAAAGTACAATTAATTGGAAAAATGTGTGTTCTCAAACTTTTGACTGGAGCTGTTCCTCGCTTGTAAATCTTTGTATTTTCTGATAAAAGGAAAAGAAAATATGATAAAGATGAAATCTACTTTAATAAAGGAATAACATGACTCAGCTTACTCAGTTTGGAAGAGTAGCTACTGGAACTGGCGGTGCAGGTGAAGCATGCCTCAACGGTCAAGCTGGGTACACAGTGCAGATTATCCATAATCAGATATAGTACTGACATAGTTTTTCTACATAAACTGATTGATGCCTAGAAATTAAAAGAAGCATCTGCTGAACGAAACATCTTAAGAAACAAACCAAAAGTTGTTGCCACAATTCTTCTTGGTGAGGTCGATTTCCTTTGGTGAGAACTTGATTTCCTTCTTGATGTTAATAACTGGACTGGCTCTGGGAGGAAAAGTTCTCAGTAAGCATCGCGCTGAACATGACCAGAATCATATGATCAGATTAACGTGCCAGTTAACTCACCTATAGACAAACACGCTGTCGGAGAGGGAACCGACAGCCAGGTCGGGGTAGGAGTTCTTATCCAGGTCCATGTTGCCTGCTAAAGAGTAGCCAAACAGCCTCACGCCTAAAGGCTCGCCGGACAGAACCTATAACAAAACAAACGCGAGGTCTGATTCCAGCCGCTTAGTGTACAGCATGTCTGATGTGACACAGAACAAGTACATTTGGATAAAATCAGGATCACATTTTTTGCAAGCTACAGCTACAAAATGCTGCAGCAGAGTAATACTTAGTTCAAGTCAATTGTTTGTAAAGCACCTGTGAAGGTTTTTCAGAGTGGAGTCCTTTGGCTGATCCAAGGTAGATGTAAACCTTCCCAGCAGCACCATTCTCATAAGGAGCTCCCACTGCGAAATCTGCCAGCAAGAATGACAGCACTGGGTTCAAATGTGGTAAGGCAGGTACACACATTTCATTCACAGAGGGGTGTCAGGAATGACCACCGCATAGTAGTACCCATATGGCCTCACCATGGTAACCATCCAGATTGATGTCTCCCAGGTTTTCCACTGCCAGGCCAAACATGGAGTCCTTAGCTCCATTTAATCTGGTGGGTGTGACTTTGGCCCAGTTTCCAGCTTTGTTCACGAAGACGTAGACAGCTCCTCCAATTTCTCCATCCTTCTCGAAGTACTGAGGTGCTCCCACCACCAAGTCCTGCCAACTAATAAACAAGAAGCATCACTATTGTGAGTGTATGAATAAAAACTACAGCGATGGCACCTTTCAAAGAAAAAGTTACAGGCTGTGTCCGTCACTTTGCGTTACTCACCCATCCTTGTTTAGATCCAACACAGTCAGATCATAGCCGAAAGACGAGGCCAGGCCCTCCCCTTCCAGGATCAACTCTTCCAGCAAGATGTTGCTCGATTCTGGTCCTTTCTTTAGAAACACCACCGCCCCGCTGTGATTCGCTCTAGGAGCTCCAGCCACAACCATCAGCTCGCCCTTCTTGGTCAAAGCCTTCCCCGAATCCAGAGAGAAACCTGAAAATGGAAAACAAAGGAATGCTTTATTTAGGATGGTTAGGTACTTGGAATATGCATTTCTGTGTAAATGAAACAACCACAGTCCTGGTGAAGATTGAGAATTTTACCCAAGTAGCTATTGGCAGGAGCAGGAACAAGTTCAGGGTTCTTTTGTCTCTCATCTCCTGTCTCAAAGGGACCATCGTCAAAGATGCCCATCTCTAACAGAGTGTCATTCTTCTGTTCCAAGCGTACCACGCCTTATAGAGGAGACACCAAGAAAAGGTATAAAACAAAAGTCAACTTTAGAGATCATATAAACTGTAAAATAAAGAACATGTGCTTGTGGAGCATGATGCATGTGCATGCCATTCACTGTCACACATCTACACACACATCACACATCACACATCCACACACACATCACACTACCTCTCCAATTGTATGTTCCAGGAGCCCCGAAGATGAGATAGTGGTAGTCCTTGTCAAAAGTCGCAGAGAGGCCCTGCTGGCAGGAGCCAAACATTTCATGGCCTCGGGGCCGACTGTCACAGAAGTGCCAGCCACCTCCATCCTCACTTGAGCCAGGATTTATTGTCAAGTCCTGACTCAGCACATAGCAGCGCCCGATAATGTCACGGGATTCGAGCTGTGTGTTCACATTGGCACGGCGCTGGTAACGATGGGCACAGGTCTACAAGGAGAGGAGGGAGGTGTTGAGGCCCATAAAACTGTAATTGAAGTGGCCAAGCCAAATCTGTTTGGTTCTTGGACCTTATCATCATGTTGTCCAAACAAGTACCCCTAAATCATAACCACTCACCTTTCCATTAAATATTATTAAAAAACAGATTTCAGATGTTGTGTAGGTAGCTGTTTGGACAACTTTAAAATAATGAGCTGAGTCTGATACAAAG
The DNA here is from genome assembly GCF_900324485.2 of Mastacembelus armatus. Taxonomy (NCBI): domain Eukaryota; kingdom Metazoa; phylum Chordata; class Actinopteri; order Synbranchiformes; family Mastacembelidae; genus Mastacembelus; species Mastacembelus armatus. The sequence continues at coordinate 11,028,649 of NC_046649.1, read as the reverse complement.
ACATACGATCTTACCACAATCTTTCCTCCTGGCCCCTGACTTTTGACCGTCACTCCCAACCACTGGTTCTGTTTGCTTTCTTTGTTTAAATCCTCTACAGGAGAGAAAAATAGAAATAAACAAAGATGGTATCATGACTCAGTTCTTGGAGAAAAAGTTCCTGAAACTGCCAAAAACATATGAGACAAATGCAGGTGTTAGCAGTTACCTCACCTCCATTATCAAAGTTAACTCTGGTGCACCGCTCTGAGGTGGCGCTCATGTCACAGCTGTAGAGTCCTCCTGTTACTTTAGATTTTTGACCTTGTGTGGAAGAGGCTCTTGGAGCACCAACCAGCAGCCTGAAACAGACACACATGGATCCATTAGGTCAAACAACATATAGAGCTCAATCAAATGCACATCGTAAAAAGAGGCTCAAGCACTGACACTATTCTGTCGTCTCTGGGACAGAATGAGATGTGCTCTGACATTTCTTGCACTTGCACATTGTATTATCACATATTCCAGTAACAAAGCAGCCGTATTCACACACATCTGTCAAAAAATTATGTTCCATGTCCTCACTGCCCAGCTGAGTCAAAAACCCCTTTCAAACGCCTGCTGTTGATTGAACCAGGCTTTCAATCTCTCTCCACAGATACACACACACAGAGGGTGTCTTTGTGGACCAAGGGCAAGGGCAAATGCCGCACCCAAGCCTTAGAGATGAGGATCCAGCTCCCAGGGTTTATGACAGAGTAAATCAAACAGGGCAAGGATGTCATCTTTTGTATGGAGGTTCACAGTGGAGAGTAAGGGCATATACACACTGTCAATATGCTGATCTCTCTATGTTTCCTGGTGCTATCTCGGGTTTGCTTTGTCTGTCCGATGACCCTCGGAGCTAACGCTGTACAGCAGGCTGTCTTCAGCAGATCAGACTAATGCAAAGCCATTTTTAGCTGCAACACAAAGCAGCCTCAGATACACAGGCCATCTGAAAGGGAATTTCCAGAGACGTATAGTCAGAGTGAAGAACTGAGCCCTAATGTGATCAACATGTTTGCAGTGAAAATGTCAACACTGCAGACACTAACTGCATATGGGAGAAGATTTCAAACAGTAAGGTTAACGTTTTGAAAAAGCATAAATCAGCGTGAACAGTGACTTCAGTGGGCGTGACAGGGATTAGCGAAGGATAATAAATCCATTAATATGACATAACATTCACACACAGGCTGCTGTTCTTAGATGGATTTAAATGTGATTTGTAGGAAATAGTGAGGAAATATGATTTTAATTCTCATCAATAAGAGACATTGTCTCTATGAAAACACACTCCTGCATGATGGACCAGTGTACACAGTTTACTTCATTTTAACCACTGGTTTTGCAATGTTTCAAAAACCAAAGTAGTATAATCTGTGCTGTTATCCCACCCATTCAATGTCCAACCAGTCTTAGAACTACACAGAGAGTGAGTGACACTTGACATTTGATACCACACAGTCTTAGCCAACTCTCTATCGTACTGAGTAAAAAACATGTTTTCACACTAATAGAAGTTGTTAGGGCATGTGCCTTTCCACTAAAGACAAGACTGATTCAAACGAGTCATCGCATTAAACAGCAGACTCGTGACTAACAATGAATCCCAGGTGGGCACATCTCCGCTCCGATTATCCTCAGAGAACCAGGATGTCAGGTGAATGGACAGAAAGACCACTGCCACGGCATATGGACTCTGGGGAACGGGGTCACTGTGTCTGGGATCCCTGCTGCATTATAGAATAGATACTGTAGTTCTTATTTCAACATAATCACTCTGTGAAACTCCTTCAGATCTTACTCGGTCCAAATGCAACTATAGTGCTCAAACGGCAACAATGATGTGGTAATGTACATGATTATTTTACTGACCTACTAGACAGCAGAAATTTGCACTAGTTGTTTACATAGTTTCCAAAGCTGAATTGAAAGCTACTCTCAATGGACACACTTTATTTTTATTGCTATGGATTTTTGTTATTTTCTGACAGGGAAGAGCTGACATGATGCGCCTGAGGCATGATGAGCCTGCAGCACTGTGGTCAGCTTGGCATGCTGCTCTTCTGTCAGTGATCCAGCTGTTTTTCTAATCTTTCACCAGCAGCAGAGGAAGCTCCTACACATAGTCTGAGCCTACAGGAAGGACTGAGACAAACAGATATAGAGAAAGTGCATTAATGTTCAGACGCATGGGTGGTCTCTCCCTGTGCAGTGACCATTAAAGAGACCATTGACAGGTGTGTTGTTGTTTTTTTTGTTTGTTTGTTTTTGTTTTGTGTCATAAAATTGGCTGATGGCTAGGGCACTGCCAGTCGCTTAGCAACGGCCCGTGGCACCGTATCAGCTGGAGGCATTGCAGATCCAGACGTTCATGACGTGTTGCCCAACTTCTCCTTCCATCCGTCTGCCAGGCTTGAGCTCACGTGGCTGTATAACAGCTTATATGTGGTGCCCAGATGTAAAACTGAATTATGATCCTCTCAGCATTCCTTCACCAATCCTCTTTCTTCTCGCTATCTCTTTGATGTTGAATGACCTGAAATAACCTGAGTCTCTCATGCTTTATCAGATACACTCAGACAGAACACTGGCTGTAGCATCAAACTTCACACTCCTGCCTCCAACATTATTTCGGAGCCAAGCCATTACCCCTTAACTTGTTCGTCCTTACAGCATGTCTTTATACCTTCTTGCGACATTTCTCCAGCGCCTGTTTATTTCTCAGCAGCACATATACATTTACTTTCCCCCCCACACATTTCTCACACTAAATCCAAGCTCTTAAAACCTCCCTAAATTCTCACTTCCTCTCCTTCTCCTCTTCTACTTATACTTTTGTACTTTTCCTCTTGATTTTATTTTATAGACAGGTCCATCTGGCAATTATGACCAACCATGGAATGCTCACTCACGCTCACAGACACATGTATATACTTGATCCCATCAGCTCCTGTCCTCTCCTGCAGGTACATGTAACGCTCAGCCCCGAAGGGCACGAAAGGCAGTGGAAGACACAAGTCTGAATAAAAGTTGGCATGCATGTCTGGCAAAGGACTGTGACTCACAGAGCACACCCATGTGTGAGCCGACACACATGGTGGGGGGGGGCGAGTACACACACGCCAACACTCACATTTTGTTTTACTGTAAGTTAGTAAACTCTTGCAAGGAACAAAAATCACTGTCAGCACAAAGACTCAATCTATTATTCTATGAATTATTATATCTATCTCTTGCCGCGGGTTAGGAATGTATCAAGCAGCACACTGAGCTCTCTGGTGCGCTTCCAAATGACTGACAACAAGGCAACGCCTCAGTGCGCAGCCACAGCATGCATCAGCACCGCTAAAACACACCAGACACTCACACATACACAAAGAACACCATGTACAGGCAGCACACATAAACACAAATACACAGTTCACAGAGAGAGCACATCCCACGTATATTACAGCAGTGTGAGCACCATCAGATGCAAAACAAACACAGCTTCAAGCTCAAAGACGGACACACACACACACAACGTTGCATCCTAATGGAACACACACACATGATCACGATGGTTAAAGCTTGACTGTTTTGTCACAGGAGAATATGAGATTGCAAAAGACTTGTGAAACATAATTGTATTTTAACAACTTATCAGGACAAATATCATGGTGTGTCATCATGTCAAATAAACCCACTGAATATCTGCCTTCAATAACACCTCACACCAGGGCTACATATTATGGCAATCACAATTTTCAACTCAGTTACTGCAATAACAACTCAGTCCACGTTATCTGACCACACACTGGTACGACCTGTTTTCCACTTCACAGAATCCAACTGAGCTCCATTTTAATATTTAACTTTACAACCTGAAGCACAGGGACTTTGTGGTCTCATGCTGATCATTTGGACAAGGGCTGAGACCAGGACACAATCTGCCACTGCGGGCGCGAATGTGTAGCAATAGGACAAATGTGTAAATAACTTTAAGAACTGTGTTTGACCTCGGTGGTAGAGAGTAAAAGCCTCAGGAATTCATATAACTCTGAGCCTCAGTTGTCCAGGATGCATTGATAGATAAACACACCATGGTTCCCTTAAGGTATTAGTTAAACAATCACAAATCACTAGTTACAGCAGAGGTTTCATCCCATCTGCTCATCTGTGTATTGATCATGCTTTAAATAAATAAACCCACTAAGCAGCATCTATTGCTATATCATGGAATATACCAAAATACATTTAGTACTGTGATCAAGTATAGTGTATATTTACAGTATTTGTACTTTACTCAATTGCAATTTTTATTATTATTGTGATTCATATTGTAGATCAGAGAGAAATCCTCTTCATCGACTACATTTATTTGACAGCTATAGTCATTGCTGACTTTACTACATGAAATCACAGTTTTACATAGAAAATCTACAATAAGCTGATAAATCATGGCTGGACTACTTCACAGTATATAAAGCAGTACTTCCATCTTCACCATCTCCAATAATTAAAATGGTACTTACATATTTATCCATCAGTAATAATAATAATAATCAGTAATGAACTCAAATATATTACATAACACTCACATGGGGGCATTTTCTGCACTAAACCCTTTACTTTAAGTACTTTAAGCACATTTCGGTACTTGAATAGTATCTGAATAGTACTTCACTGACTGTAGCGTTGTAAACAGGACACTATGTGAAGGATATGAAGGACGTTTGTTGAGCTTTGTGAGAAAAGCTGCAGCTCTGAAACCACCTGCGACATAACATACCTGAGCCTGAGCCATGAGACTAGCTCTGAGACTAGCTCTGAGCCGAGCCCCCCTGTCTGTACTCAGACTTTACTGGCTCTCAGAGCAGCTTTAAAGCCGTTTCTCATCTCATGAAGCAGCTCTGGGAACCTAAAATTAACTCTGTATGGTCGGAACTGCTCTGACATTTTAATTAGCAAGCACAAATGGTTACTGGAGTTATTTTAAAGGCGTAAAAAGCGTGTCTCTAAGGCTAGGGCGGCGCAGGAGTAAATAAATGGGCTCCAGACATGTCCCCAGTAAGAACAAAACTGTGGCTCTTACATTCTTTTATCCGCCGGAGAGAGCTGCCTGTGCATGGCGAGGGAGAAGCCGAAAAGGCTGTCTTTGTCTCCGATCTTCCGCTGGACATAGTTGGTGTCCAGGTTGAAAGCCGAGAGTTGCCCACATCCCAGCAGAAAGCCGAGCAGCCACAGTCCACAGGTGATCCTGTCCTCCATGGACTACAATCAAATGCAAAGGTGCCCTGAAGTGTGCAAGGTGACTTCTCCTGACAAGAGGCGCAGAGACTGACTGCTGGAGGCTTGGTTGACTGTGGTCCACTTTACTTGTGGCTGCTCCTCCCACTGGCTTCTCCTGGCACACGCACACACACACACACACACACACACGCACGCACGCGCGCACACACACACACACACACACACACACACATACCCACCACACCTTAAACTACTTGCTAACTCACACTGGCCAAGTACATTTTAGTTGGGAATAATGAAAAACTTATTCTGTTGTCAGTTTGCAGCAGATCACTGCTGTAGTCTGAGTTAATGCTGCCTGGGGCTGTCAAAACACAATAAAACCTTCCCCTGAGGCGAAACTGGAGGCTTCTGTTAGTGCAGCACTACACTAAAACCTGCAGCTTAACAAGAGTAAACAAAACATATCTTAAGTCCCGCAAGAGGGAAATATATTGGCAAAGCACACTGCCTTGCACTTGTGTTCCTTTCTCTGACAGTAAATTGTGTTTACTGACATCAAACATTCTTGCACATAACCAAGAGAAGCAGATGAGGAAGAGAGGAAGGTATTGATATGTTCATTTGACACTGACTGTTCAGTCCTGACCACAATGACCATACAATAGAGTGGGAAAGACAATTTTGGAGAAAGAAATAGGAATCTGCAGCGACGGGTGTTTTTGTAGAGTAGCTGGCCCTTACAAACCACAGCACAGATATCCATTTGTCCGAATTACAATCCTTCAGGCACTCTCACTCAGACAGTTATTACCACGGGGCCTGTGTCTACTGTAATGACTCATTAGACAAGTCACAAAACCAGTAGGTGCCTCAGACCGGACTGGAAACAGACCATCAAATTATAGCAAACACCCTCACTAGATGGTGTTCAAGGCATTCCATGACACTCTGACACAAGGCGCGTCCTCGCAACACAGCATTTCAGCAAGACAACTGCGTCTTTGTCTGCACACAGAGAAATAGGGCAGACAGAAGGAGAGTGGGAGAAATAAACTGCCCACATACAGTCGAAAATGCACAACTAATGGTGGAATTGGGGAATGCAGAAAGGGAAAAATTGGCAGAGGTATATGCTATACAGGTCTGTTATCAACTAAAGCCTTCAAGAACAGGCCCTGGGAACGTTTCCAGTAAGGTAAAGGTCTGTGATTCAACATCACTGGGAACTGGACAAAAAACAAGTTTACTCTTGATATGTTATATTAGATTTTTAATCAGCAAATAGAGAAGATTAGGTGCATTTGATGTGTATTTATAGACCACAAACCCAATTAAACCCTCAAAAACCATCTTTGTCCTGGTTGCTCACATGTTTGGCAGATGTTTTGGAAGTAAAACAACCTGATGAAAACCTTCGTACTGAAACTTAGAGAACCTAAGACATGTGACTGTGAGACTGTTGAGTCTATTTTTTCATCTTTGCTTTTCTCTCTCGTCCAGTTTGGGCTGGTGTTGTTCCAGTGCCATGTAAGAGCAGCACTCATCTGGAAAAGCACCAGCAATTTATTGCTCTATTTTCAGAAGGTCAGAAACAGGATTTAGGCTTTTTGCTGATAACAGCAGCTGTGTGTGAGGTGAAGCCAGATAGCTTAACTTGGCCTTGGCTTGTAAAGTTCTTTCGCAGTAAACCTCCCTGCCCTGATTATGTATGCATGTGGTACAGCTGCTGTGGAAAGACCCCAATTAACTAACAGACATACGACACTTCCTCTGTCAGACGCCCAATCACAACCCTGTTCTCTGTGGTGTTTACCTTTTCAGCCTCACCGTCTTTCTTCATCACAACTTTGACTACTGCTGGGGTTAATGTCGGACAAAAAATTCCTTCGGGGAAATAAAGGTGTCACCAGGCTGAAAGGCCTCGCAGCCACGGCTGAGCATCGACCTATTGATTTTATGGTTATGACAAAGAAGCACAAAATCCTGTGCAGTAACTTAAAAACACATCAGGAACTAACTGCAAATGAATAAAAAGTAAACTACTATGTTCCGACTAGAAGTAGACAATGATACAGTAAATATAGGTGAGATACTTGAGATCACTTTATTAACAAATTATTGTTGATTACTATGAATCTAAATAGCACACAACCATAATCATTCATAATTATGCCATAACTAGTATATACATATGATCTTGTATTGGTCACTGTTTATTTTTAACTTTTACTCAAACTTCAGCAAAATATATGGAACATTTCCTGGCACAGTATTATAAATGCATGCACATGCTGCATATTATTTTAATTATCTGCTCCCAGAATTAAGAACTGAGTCATGTCTTTCTATCACCTGTACAGTATGTTCATTGTTACGACAGCACAGGAGCAGAAACCTTCCCTACAGCAGAGCAATCTTCTTTGACACAGTCATGTTGAAAACACAGCGCCTGGACTCGCCCGAGCCACAGCCCTGCATTTGTTCTTACAGCTGAAGACGCAGGTATTCAAACGGAACACAAACGCACACTCACCTGAGGGTGTGGCACAGTAAACTGAGTGGTAGGGTGTGGGTTTATGACACTGTGGAAACATGCAGCCTCAGGATACTGATAAATGCTCAGGCACAGGCACATGCCCAGTCAATTTCACAATCATATTGAACTCTAAACCCAAGATCTTTCACAACTGCAATGCATTAATGTTCTGCACTCTCCCTGAGTACCACTGGTTATGTAAGCCTGTAAACAGCTCATCTCAGAATTAATTTGTGGCTGACTGGGATTTCAGAGAAAACGATGAAACAGTTGTCAGATAAAAATACAAAAATAAAAGCTGCTTATAAATTTCACCAGTAGGATATGTCAAAGGAATAGGCTGACATTTTGGAAAATGTACTTAATTTCCTTTCTTGCAAATACTTATTGGAGAGAATTGACATCCATGTAGAGCCCTTCTGTTCAAAGATGAAAATATCCCTTTCCCACAATGTCTGAAGCTCACTAACTACTATTACTACTTACCTTTGGACAGAGCCTGTCTAGCTGTTTCACCATGTTTTTGGCCTGTTCTGTAGTCAAAAGGATTGTGACAATCACTGACTCTACATGACATTTCAAAGAGAATTGCTCTTTTACTCCATTTTAATGCCTTCTTGGCGTCACATCAACGTTGGATTCATGTGACAGTCATGCTTTTAATTCTTTAATTGAAAAAGAGCTGTCTTTTAGGAGAAAACAAAAAGAAAGCAGAGAGCTATCAGGCAGTAATCAGGTGATATCGTGGAGAGAAATATATAATTTGCATTCCCCTGTGTGGTATCTCTTATTCACAGTATTGATTCTGTTTCTTTGTTGGACCTACGCTCGTGGTTAAAACATATACAATGTAGTCTGCAACAGATCCTCTACCCTTCTTGATTAGCGTATTGATTACAGTCAATAAGGGGTAATTGATGTCCTCTCTTGGCCAGCAAGGCTGCAACACCCTTGAGACAATAAAAAATGTCTTTTGTATATCTGCCTCCTTAATGAGCTGAGTGTGTGTGTGTCCCAGCCTTGGCCAGAGGGTGTAAAATGAGAAATATCAGATATCAGTAGTTGTGGAAGAGTTGTTGTGGTGGGTCCAGGTGTGCTTCAAAAAGGTAACTCAAGTGAGGTGTTGAATGAGAAAAGTTCACCTTTACTCTGAGCTATTTGTGTCTCAGCTTATAAAACAAAATTGGAGCCTGTGTCTGTCACTGATAAGACTGATAAGACAATGTGTCTGATTCCTTCGAGATCAAATGTACTGTCTTCATATTTTCATGTCCTTCCAACTTACTCCAATGACGATGCAGATTTTGAATCTGTGTATTTGTTTAGCACATTTTTATACACAAGACAAAGTGCTGATGGGGCTAAGAGCTGGTCCCAGCTGTCATTGTGTGAGAGAACCTGGTGTCCCAAGAGAACACCAAACCAGGCAACTCCACACAGAAAGGCCCTGGTCAGTACTTAACAGTACGTACCTCCGTCCCACCCTCTATAATAATGTGATAGGTAAAAAGTCCTATCCACCTTTTCAGCTTCAGGGAATGCACACACACATACACACACACTATGTACACACACCAGCCCATCCCAGATGTCCATAATTCAAAGCTGGCGGCTCAAGAAAACAGTTTCCCCCATAATTCCTAGCTTTGGAAGACAGATAGAACTATACATAATTGGGTGGAACTAATTGTTAATTCAGACACACACAAACACATGCACACAAACACATAAATACTTAGCTGTTCTGAGCTGTTTTAATGGCACGTTGGGGTTTCTGGCAGGGATCTTCGAACTTGTGAGAATGGTTTCACAAATTCCTCCACCATTCTACCATTCCTTTGGCACCACGGAGAGGATTTCCTTCCCTCTTGTTTTGTCCGCTGCACTATACTGTACATACACACACAAAGAGCTCAGTTGGCATTGATGAAAATATCTATGGTGGTAGAAAAGAGAGCAGTCAGAGCAGGAGTGCCAAAATTATTCTCACACTCATTCACTTCTGTCTTATAATCAAGAGAGGGCATTCTAATATGACAAATGTCATATATGATAAATAGTTTTTATTTAGTTTTAATTGTCACAATGTACAGATATTTCATCCATACCTCCCTCCATAGAGCATGCCCAAAACATCTGTGCATTTTTTTACACTCAATCCTGATGCGTGACAATAGATCAAAGAGAACTGGGGAAATTTGGGTATTAGATTTTTTTTTTTTTTTTTTTTGAAGGAAATAAAACAATTTTTTTCCTTTTAAACTTATCTGATCCTACCCAAATGCCTCCACAGCTCCCAGTGAGCCCGGTACGAGCACACAAAGGATATTGCTTTAAGCTGTATAACCGGTTTTTCTCAGTAAGAGGGGGCATTGTGCAGGCCAGTGAGGTCTAGTGTGTGTTTATGTGAATGTGTGTGTGTGAGAGAGCCTCAGAACACAAGAGAAGCAGACAGACACCATTTATCAGAGACCTTTTAGTGCTGCCTCGGGTGATGCATAGTATATGCACACACATACACACAAATGCACCACTGCTTTTATTTTGGCAGTCTGCTTTGTTGTTTAGTGACAGAAAGAGTGTCAAAGGAACAAAGAGAGAGAGAAGAAAAGGAGGTACACCCAGGAGCTGAGGGATGCACAGATAGCTTTTGTTCTTTATCTGTGGTCTGCGAACAGATCACGCCTCCAAAAATATTTCCACTGTGTTAAAAAAAAGACAAAAAACATTCCTCTCAGTGAAAGAGGCAATAGGTCAAAAGTGAAAGCTTTCTGCCTTGTAAGTATGAGTAAAGAGGGAAGACCCCTGCGCCAGTCTGGTCACTTGAGTTTTCAACAATTTGCCACTGGCACACACACACATGCATTCTTGCAGATTAACTAACCTGTGATGCACATATACTCTGTGTGAACTAATTTGAGATTGAATATGCTAGTACCGTGGACCAAAAGACAACTTCAACTTAATTCGATCAGTTTGTCAGTATTTTAACAGTTATTGCATAGATTACAATAAATGTCTGTAGAGACATTCAGGGACAATCTGATTTTTTTTCCTGCCACAACAATGTTGGTGTTTTCTCTTATCCTGTGAAATCTACCAAATCCACTGGCACATAATTTTATACCCACACTCCCCGTTCACAGAGGATGATCTCCTGACTTTTCTCATGACACATTTTCTCTTCTCTTTCTACCAGGAGATGTTCAAACACAAGACAAAAATTAGGATAAAATGACACAAAACTAATAGTGCAACAAATATGTCAAATAACTGTCGAAAGTTATTATTAAAACACCTACTCACAGCTTTATTCAATTACCAGCCTCGAACTGGCTCCAGACCGTAACTTGTAACCTAATATAAATTAGTTTCTGAAGTGTAGCAATTTTTAAAGTAACTTCTCTTTCCTATTTTCTTATAGTCTCATGATGAATGTGAATTGTAGAGATTTCCCTGACAAAGAGCGTCACTTAATATACGCCTGTAGCTACTTGTGCTGGTAAAATCAGCTGTTTTTGTTTGGCCTCCAAGTGCTTTGACTAAGCCCCTGCAGAGAGGGTTACTCAGACAGACCCAATACATGCCATCTGTGCATGCGTGTGTGTGCAACCGATATGTCTCTACAAGTCTGAAGATTATATGTCACTTTGTTAATGCTGTGATTGCACAGGTCAACAAGGAAACCAAGAATTCCTGAGGAGCCCTCACTAAAATCCCAGGTAAGTGTGATTTATCACAGGCTGACTCTCACATATAGAGATGTAGGTATGCACACCTGGAATGCAAGATCGGGAGAAAAAGATAACATATTAGTCCACGTGTTCAGAACATTTATATTGTATGGGAAATGATGGGAAAATGTTGTTACCAAATGCAGAAAACCCTTTGTTGGTGAAAACAGCTTACACAATGGTTTATACAGTAAATGGCCACATGGTGACACCATTTACAGCAAAAAAACAAAAAAAAACAAATATTTTTCCCCCATGGCATTTGATTTACATTTTTCATCAAATTTAAGTAGAAGAGTTTCTGAGATAACCTGCTAACTAAAAAACACCAATAAACCTACACACTTTCAGTCTTAAGCACATGTCACATTTTGAAGACTGAATTCCCAAAAGCATTCCTAACGTAAACAGGCGAAGGTTCACAGGAGAACTGCAGAGCGAGAACAGCGAGCAGGAATGAGTCCTGACATGCAGGAAAAGAATGAAAGGCAGGAGGGAGAACTCATCACGACAATCCAACACCTCACCCCGCCACTCCCTGCTCCTTCCTACCCTCTTACCCTCCTCTACCCCTCCCTTATATTTACCTCTGCTCTGCCTTCACTTTCTCTCCCTCTTGCTGACAAAGCTTATATTTATTTTTCAGATTTTTATGTGAAATTGAATGAATCATACGCTGGTGGGAGGCCATATAGAAACATTTGCATGACTCCTGTCTTGCTCAGGCTTTTAGCCACACACACGCACGCACGCACGCACGCACACACACACACACACACACACACACACACACACACACACACACACACACACACACCACACCCTGAGCTAAAATCAAAAGCAAAGGCTATATTGCTTCAACAAATATGCTACAAAAAACACACCTCAGATTTCAGATTTTGTCCTTCAATTCAAGCTGAATAAACACATATGTAATCCTCATCATCAAATGTCTTGTTTCAAATAAAATAAATCATAATACATGAATCATTTCCTGGGAGACACAATCAGATTCCAGGTTAGCTGACCCACCTTTATTGTCTAAGCCTTCCTGCCTCACCCACAGATTGGCATTGGCACTGGCACTGAGCACATGCACACATGCACAGAGTACATTGGCAGGAAGTGAAAACACACCCAGTGGGCTGGAATCCAGATTCTCCTTACATGATTTTTCTCGGAAGCATCTTCATTTCACCATACTCTTTACAGTCCCATTAACAAGTATCAATACAAAAACATCAAATTGACATTATCCTCACAGCATCACAGCCAGACGCACTCTTTGAGAACTTTATATGGTTGCAGTGGCAGGAGAATTTTTCATCTCTAACACACTGTAATCCAGAATATAGCAAGTAATGGGAGGAACCAAGAAAACCTTTGCTATGACGGCACAAACTTTATTAAATCCACCTGTAGACAAAAGATAAACCATGGGGGATAGCTGAAAAAAAAAAAAAAACAGAAGAAGTCTATGTGTTTTTTATTCACCATCTTAGCTGAAGTGTGCACTGAATTACTTTTTTATGCTAAAGAAACCAAGCTATGACATCATCTTGTGATAAACCCTAATCATGAAAACCTCAAACCACTGGAATATCTTTATAATACACAAAACATTTCCTGAGAAACATGACCAGAGTCCAGATTAGTTAACCCACATTTAATCATGCAGTGCTGAAGTACAGGTCCTGATGGTTATGGGCCACGTGTAACCTTTAGAAGGTCAGACGCAGCATGTTGGGCTGCTGGTCATCAAGAGTGAAGACGTAAAGACCTTACTGACTGTACTGGTGCAGCCATCTGCTGACTATACTTGATATTACAGTTAACTAAAACAGGTTTCCAAGGCTACCCACTGACACTGTATGTAACATATACTTCATGATTCTGAAGGCTGCACAAAATGTTATAAGACCATATGGGCATTTCTCCCACTAACCTTATCATTTTAAAGGCCATAGCTGCCACTGAGGAGACTGTGATCATGATCTCTGTGATATTTCTGGAAATCTGGTAGGGATTTAATGACAAGTAGGAAGTTCACTCCTCAGTTACAAAGCTGTTGCATATACAGGGTTTCATAAGGCTGATTCAGGTATTATTTTGGACTTACCTTTGCTTGTTTTAGGCAAAACAGTAAACTGACAATATAAATGCCCAGATACATATAAATCTCAGCTTCAGCAATAAGATGTTGATGAAACGACTCTGTCTTTGTATATGCTCCAATCAAGGTTAAAAGAACAGATCCCAAGTTTGAAGTAAAACAAGACAAAAGATTTTTTGTCTTACTTTTTTTTTATTTTTTACATTTTAGAAATAGAAACTGCACATTTGTTTAAAATATTTCTAGCTTCATTTCTAGCCATTCACGATCTTGTAACAGTTCACGTGGGTATCAACCTTGTTCCTCGGGTCACAGGTTGCTCTCCTCTGGGAGTTTGGTGAGAATCTCAGCTCCATCAGATGTGATGACCACTGTGTGTTCAAACTGAGCTGATCTAAATTAAAAATAAAAAGCATAGCTGTGCATAGAGAATGATAAACACGTTGGGATGTAATGTTGATCTATCAATACAAAGTCATGTTAATCCTCTACAAATACAAACACAAATATTTATGTAATGTCCACCACCTACCGTTTATCATCCACAGACACTGCGGTCCACTTGTCCTTCAGGATTCTGAACTCTGCAGACCCCTCCATCAATATAGGCTCTACAAATTCACAAACACTGTGAGCCGCACAGTCACACACAGCGCCATATTAATGTGTACGCAAACACTGGACTGTGTCACTCACCTATTGTGAAAGCCATCCCTTCATCCATAGTCATGTCATTGTCATTAGCTGAGAATAAAGGTAAAAAGCAGATTGCGGAATTTAAAATACCTCTTGATAACAGGTAATTTGTCTCAGCTATTAATGTTATTGTTTCCTTGTATTTTTTTTTTCTATTTAACAACCTCAGTTTTCTACATCCTTGCTTCACACACTGATTTAAGAAAACTTGTGGCATTCATTAATTTTCTCATGCAAACAACTCATACAGGAAATCTGTTTTAGTCTACTTAAATACCTTTACCTGAATGTCACTGTACTTAAAATATGCTAAAAGTTAAATATGTAATTTAAAACCACATGAGTTTTTATATTTTTTTAATTTAATTTGCATATTTCTGCACGGCTATTTATATAGTTAAATAGTTGTTTTAATTCTCACACTCCAACAGCAAACTCAGGGTCTTTATGCACGTCTGTCTACTATCTCCCTCTGCTACTGCCACTAGTGTATCATCCCACACTGTAGCCTGTAATTCTCACTAACCTCTCCACGCTGAAAACACATCTTTAGCAGCTGTACTATTACGCGTTTCTACTGTCTCTGATAGTACTAAACTTGTTACCTTTGTGTCTGCTGCTTTCTAACAGCGCCTCAGTGTTTTGGTTTTTGTTTTTACTCATTGGCAACATGTTGGTGAATGAACCTTTCTGTCATACAACAGACATGCTCTAATGAGAATTATAGCTGCGCAGATTTTGATGAAATGTGCGTGACTGACTGTGCACCACTGTATTAACACGAAAAAAAGTGTTTTATGATAAGAATATGAAAATGTTCTTGATTCGGTGTCTCAAGCTCTCACACAGGAGTTTACTACATCATCTCACCATAGACCCAAACTTACCATGGTGCCAGATCTCAGGATGGCAATGAAAGTAAGAGCCTATTCCATGTCCAATGAAATAAGGACACACTTGGAACCCATTAGAAAAAGCTATTTCACTGCAAACCATACACAGAAACATTAGCTGTCAAAAAGAAAAATCAATGTGATTGTAATACACACATGTATTTTATCCAAGAATCAACTGTGTGTATATTTTGCGCATGTGTGTACCTGATAGTGTTTCCTATGACACAGAGCTGTGCGCCCGGTTTGCAGGCAGTGATGGCTTCATCTCGGCAGCTCCTGGTGGTTTCAACCAATCGCTGCCCAACCTCATCCACCTGGCCAATCAAGAAGGTTTCTGAGGTGTCACCATGGTAACCCTCTAGATACACCTGTCAGGAACAGGTAGACGTCGTGACGGGTGAAGTGACACAATCACACACTGATTGTGTGTGTTTCTGATAAGGTGTCAGCTTACAGTGACATCAATGTTGATGATATCTCCGTCTTGAAGCTGCCGACTGCAGGGCAAAGGCACATGAAAAGATGAAGGCTGCATATAGAGAATCTCTTGTATTTTTAATCATTTACAATGCATGTGTTATAATACATTGAGTACTGGACAGCAACATAAAAGTTCACCTTAGCATATATCTATAGACTGCAGTTATATTTATAATAAATGAAAACAAATTTTTTTAGCCACTCTTCTAAAATAGAAATCACTTATCTCTGGCTGTACTCTAGTATGGAAGGAAACAAATGCAAAGAAAATAAGTCACGCCCTGTTACCTGTCAGGTATGCCATGACAGACCACGTTGTTCACAGACGTGCAGACCGACTTGGGGAAACCCCCGTATTTCAGAGGAGATGGATAAGCGTTGTGCTTTACTGTCTCCTGGTGCACAATGAAGTCAATTTCATCTGTTGTCATGCCAACCTGGAAAGAAGTGCTGTGTTGTTTTACGGTTTTCATGAGACGAAAACTCTTGGACTTGACTGGGTGCTTACCTTCAGACTGCGGCCGGCTAACAGCAGTACATGTCTGGCTAGCTGACATGCTCTGGCAAGGCCTTCGATCTGCTCCTGGTTTTTGATCTCTATGTAGTCTGGCCATTCTGGGACCAGACCAGTGTCAACATAGTCAGGCCGCACAATGTGCTACAGCAGAGAACAGTTACAGACCAAAATAAAATATATAATTTGCTTCACATTACATCTGATTCAATCATATGATTAATGTTAATTGAAAACTGGGCTAGAAAAAAAAATCAAGTCAGTAACTGTCAACTGTGAGAGTAAAGACCAGAAGAACTCAGTCACTTCAGGACTAGTCTAATAGCAGATATGTAATGTTAAAAGGATCATAGTCTCTCTAAAACTTCAAGCATCATTTAGGTTTTTATCTTCTGGCCCACCCAATCAGAAAACTGATCATCACTGAGGCATTATGGGAACTAGGGGCAGTTTTAGACCCTTTTTAGGGCTGCTCAAACAACTAAATTTCATCTCAGAACCACTAAAAAATTCTAATAATATTTAATCATTAGGCCTATTATTAACTAATCTCAGATTTTGCAAAGACATTGTTCCATCACACACAAGTAATGTAGGAGAAGAGGGAGGTAGCCATAGATTTCATAAGTTAAAAAGCAAATACAGTTGCTGCCTTTTCTGACTGTGACCACTGGGTCGGTAGAAAGTTGTGTTACAGCTTTATGCCGTGAATAATGTCAAACAACGTTAGCCGACTTAGCTGTGCACTTGCAAGGTAATGAGCTATTGTAGCTGATGCACTTTATTATTTTAGTTTAAGTGGAGATAAAATACCAAACCCATACAGTATTATAAATCACTGCAATTATTATTCTTCACTGACAAATGCAATCAAATTCAGTTGTATGTTTACAATAGCCATAAGGGTAACTTTGCTCCATGTGGCAAGCTAACAAATCAATGTTAAGTTTTTATGATGGAATTACACACATTGGCTATGCAGTTACACAGAGAATGTACTGACACATTTATGGACAGTGAATCCAGGCATTGAGATACATGGATATACTTTTTTTTTAAATCAAAGAAAACAACCAGGTACATGTGAAAAGGTTAAGTCAAAATGACACTACCTATCTACATTGCTCATATCAACCTAATATTCCATTAGAATAATATTATAAATCACTATGAATCATTTCATACTGCTTATTATAGATTCTGTGACTGGATGTTAAGTTTGTATTTGGCTGACAGCACAGAGAGGAGGAGGAGGAGGACAGCGATGGAGACAATGGGAGACAGCATAAGGCCCTGCATAAATGCACATAATCCTTATAGGGGCTGAGCTATAGTCTGATCCAACAGTCGCCCCTGATGGGAACACTGGGTTCTGTACCTTAGGAACTGCATAGGCAGGCTTAACAGTAGCCGGGCGGACTACACTGTAAAAGGTTTTCCGCCTCTGCCAGAAGAAATGTCGATGTTGCTGACCCAGCAGGGCTGCAGGGGGACCAGAGCTCCTCAGACAACAGACTCTGTGCAGGAGTCCACACAGCCCTGGAGTGAAGGAGAACAACAGGGTAAAGAAGAGAGAGAGCTCTGACAGCTGCTCTTGCTGCTGAGAGCACATGAGGTGAGAGGGGAGGTTACAGTACAGGCTACAGAGTACAGGAAATGTAGTCCATCTTCACCTGCGACCTCAAGGACAAACATAAAATGTTAATGTCGTCCACAAACAGTTATACCTAGCGAGCTAACATCACCTTTACTTACAAAATAGCGAAAGGCTTTAATGTAAGTGTCAAATAATACACGATGTGTTTTTCCGGGACGTGGGGACTCGGCTGGTGCACGCAGCCTTTAACGCTCCCTGTCTATACAAGTATATGAAGCGTTTCAGCTCGTTACCTGATCTTGTTGCAGGTCCTGCAGCACGCTGCACCGCCATTGAGTTTCATTGGCGGTCACGTGGTGAGGGTGTCACGTGACGCACGACCAATACATCCGGCTGACAAGTGTCAACTTCATCCACTCATTGTGGAGTGGATGAAACGGCTTTTTGTATGGAAATGATTAGGAAATACATATATTTAAACAATTAGCAGTCAAACCGATATCATTAGGGCACTGACGTATTGATGGACATTGACAGATTACATTCAGTTACAGCTTTTTCTGTCCGATCCAGTTACAGTGTCTGCACACACGAAACTGAACTGATCGAATGAACCTACTGACAATGGATTTGTGCTGTCTGTGAGGTAGACTAAGTCCACTGCTGCTTCTTACACAGATATGCATGTTGAACTACCTTTAGCTCTTCATGTATCCGATAATATATTCATACATATGCAAACCTCTTGTTTCTGAGTTCTGAAGAAGACTGGAAACAAACTGCAGGGAAGAAATTCAAATAAAGCACATCTTTGAAAACAGATGAAAGCATGAAAAGAAATTAGTTAAAGCCACTATTTTTTTAGTTTTATTGTTTGTTTGTTCATCCATCCTGTTTAATCCAGAATCCACTCTGGTCTATGTCAGGACTCGGGGAATTATTATAAGGTTTGGACCAACAGATGCGCCCACACTGGTACTACAGTTCAAACTCAAGGCTTTATTTTACAGGGTAAGGAAAAACAGGAACCAAAACTACAGACTAGGAGGGAACAGGTCTAGGCAGGAAAGCACAAGGACATGAAATACAAACAGGACATCAGGAAACAGGGCACGGGGTATACATGAAAACATGAACAAAGGACAAGGACACAAGGAGACAAGGTCGGAGGGATCCGGGTCACACACACCAAGGGAGACGCACCAGATTAACGAACACCGACACTAGAACATGAAAGACAAGGAAGGGAGCATGAAGGGTCTAGACCACAAGAAACAAGGACATGAGCAGGGAGTCAAGGCTTGAGGGAATCTGGGTCACACACACACACACAATTAGGGAGACGCACCAGATCGCACAAACACTTGCACATGAGAAACAAGGAACGGGGCATGAAGGTCTAGATCACAGGGGAACTGGACATGAGTAGGGACTATCACAGGACTGACAATTTAGAGACAAACACTCAGGTCAACATTCACACCTATGGGCGACTTGCATATTTTTTGGACTTTGGGAGGAAACCGGAGCACCCGGAGAAAACCCACACCGACCTCGGGAGAGCATGTAAACTCACACAGAAAGCATCCAGGATAAAACGGGATTCGAACCCGAAAACCTTCTTGCTGTGAGGTGATAGTGCTAACCACCTAACCCCCCCCCCCCCCCCAACCCCCCCCCCCCCCCCAACATTCACACCTATGGGCGACTTGCATATTTTTTGGAAACCGGAGCACCCGGAGAAAACCCACACCGACCTCGGGAGAGCATGTAAACTCACACAGAAAGCATCCAGGATAAAACGGGATTCGAACCCGAAAACCTTCTTGCTGTGAGGTGATAGTGCTAACCACCTAACCCCCCCCCCAACCCCCCCCCCCAACATTCACACCTATGGGCGACTTGCATATTTTTTGGAAACCGGAGCACCCGGAGAAAACCCACACCGACCTCGGGAGAGCATGTAAACTCACACAGAAAGCATCCAGGATAAAACGGGATTCGAACCCGAAAACCTTCTTGCTGTGAGGTGATAGTGCTAACCACCTAACCCCACCTAACCCCCCCCCCCCCCCCCACACACACACACACACACCCGTGCCGCTGTATATGTCTGTCATTCATTCATTCATCCATCTATCCATCCATCCATCCATCCATCCATCCATCACTACATTAAAATGCAACGGGAGTGCTCATGTGCACTTTTCATAGAAGTAAAGGATCGCGTTTGTTTGTATATCCGCTGACACGTCTTCTGACACCGATATATTACAATCATCAGCCTTGATGGTGAAATTCTCATCAAACAGATATGACCAAAAGTGTCCGATGTTTGCGTCAAGGCCCCTGTGACAGATGACAGAGGACAGTCTGTATGTCTGCGATTTGTTTCCAGCCATTGGAATTTCTATGAGCGGGGATTCACACACGGGGTCGTTTACAACCGAGCCATCGAGGGCTGCTCGAGACAAATAACAGGTTAAGATGTCCTGGCAGAGCCAATCTTGTCTTGTCTCTATAGATGAGCCACATGTGTTACACTGACCCTGCACTGGGCTCTCGTCGTTATCGCGCATCAGAAGAGAGAAAATGTTGTCGTTTTTATTCGGTGGTGGTAAGAAGTAAAAATTAGCTTGGCTTCCGGTGCTATATGCCAAACACCCACAGTGCTGGCACCAGTAGGATTTAGTCACCTGGAAAGACGTTTGCACTGCACACTGACTGAGCCAGGACAAGAAAGGCTGGACCAGATCAACTAAGTCATTGTGCTTTGACAGACCCAGTGTCGGTATTTTCTTACTCAGCTCTTTCAACACCCCGTAGACTTCTGCTGAGCTGAAAGTCCTGCCGGGGTTTCTAAGGGCTGTTAAGAAAAGCGATGTAAACGCTGGTATTGTTGAATGTAGACCTGTCTCTGGGGGCACACATGCCAGTTTCTTCCGCACAACCTTCAAGTGTAGCACGGCCTGTAGTGAGGCATTCATCCAGCAGTTGTTGTATGTGTTTGGAAACTTGCAGATGGATTTGCACACGTTGGTGTGTACGTATGTTTGTGACATCGTCGCACTGGCATCTTTTATCATTACAGCTATTTCTAATGCTGCTTTGATTCTTTCTTTCTCGGTGTCGGCTGTTGAATCAGACAGACCTACGGTCCCACCGACATTCCGGTGAGCGTGCTGATCTGCCTTATTAGTGGTGTAGTGGTCTGCGAGTCTCTTTACAGTTTTGGTTACTAAAGTACCCACAAGTAACCCCAGAGTTAGGATGACCATGTTGCGTGTGTAGAAGTGGCCTGTGTGAAAACCCGTGTGAGCGCAGACTGTTCAGTGTTCAGTAGAGTTCAGGATAAAAGGGCTACAACAGATGTCGTCATCGGATTCGAACACTGTGCAATAAAGGAGTGTTGTTCTGGAATTGAACCTTTGATCTTGGACCACATGGTTCTATTTTATGAAGATGCATTTTTTGAATTTGCACCAAGATCTCCCTCATGGACAGGTTCAGTTCTCTGTGGACTTTCAGGCCAGAACATCCCAACTGGATTAAACGTTAATTGTATTATTAAAATATGAAGCAAAGTGAGTTACTTGTGTATGAAAATCCATCTATCACGCTTATTCTCCTTCACAGAGTCTCAGGGGCCTGGACACAAGAGATTACACCCTGGACAGATTACCAGTTAAAGGGAGTTTTTCCTCTCCACTCTCGCCAAGTGCTTGCTCATAAGGGATTTGTTGTGTTTTTGGTTTTTGTAAAGTGCCTTGAGATGATGTGTATTGTGATTTGGCACTATACAAATAAAACTGAATTGACTTGAATTGAATATAGATGTTATGTTTTTTGTAAGTGAAATATCTTAAATTCAGCCTCTGTCTCCTCAAGACTAATACCTGGATGGGGTAATTTTTTCTCAGAGATTACACAAGCATTTAAAGAAGGGGTTATTTACAGCACACCTATGCTTTAAAATTCCTTTACAGATATAGACAAGACAAGAGTCTGTACAAGATACTCTGATTTCCCATATTGCCAGGAGCAGAGGCAAGAATATCCAGATGTTATAGTGATTTTTGGGGCTAAGGGGAAGCATCATTAATTGCAGCATTATTAATTGATTTTATTTCCATTGTTTTTGTTCATTAATAAATTCAGTCATAGTCACTCTTAAAAAAATAATATAATAATAATAGAACTGAAGATACCCAAACTATCTTTCCTAACTGATTTACTTTTGAATAGTGTTGTTTATATGATGATTAAAAACATTACATGAATTGTTTCACATGCATTCATAATACACAAATTAAAACCCTATTATCTCTTAGTAGCCTGTAATTATGATTACCCAACCCATGATGGTTGTTCATCATACTTTAAGAAACATATGGGACAGCTTTCAGTCTTTTAAAGCCTGGTGGAGTCTTCAGATTCCCCATCCACCATGCTAAACCACACATATCATTGAGCCCCATAGAACATAAGCCCTTCTGTAGTTGTTAGTTAAACAAAGTAACTTGACACAGCTGGTGAGTACTGCAGGTTGTGGAGATACTGCAGTCGCCCTACCTTATCAGTGACAACAGGCACTGCTGATATCTCACAGGGACACCTCACCAAGGTCAGCAAGATAACCTCTCATCCACTAGAACAAAGTCAACAAAAAAATGAAAAGATTCTCTGGATGTTGGAACAAAGTCTGTATGCACTGAGGTATTTTCACTTGCCATAGGTGTTAGCAATCAATAACATTAGTGAATGATCTGTACAAAGCAACACTGAGCTCAAGAAGAATAAAAAGGCCCTGAAACAGCAACATTAAATTAACATATTACTTCTATTACTTACACTTTTGTATAATCAAACTTAAGAAAATATCTTCCATGAAAAATGTCCTTTAATATAGATGCACTGATTTTTTTTTTTCAGGTGTTGTACCATAACATGTACCTGATTTTACTGGTTATACTGGGTTTTTACAGGTACTTTAACTTAGATAAAGGTACAGGAGGGTTGATCTTTAAAATATTATCCACAAAAATGAAATAAATGTAGTCTGAGGCGCAATTAAACAAATTTCAGTAGCAATAAATTAGTTGCTATTACTTTTTGCTAAGAAGAAACTGATATATTTCACTGGGTGTACTGGATCCTTGGAGATACTTAAACTGGTAGAAAGTGCTGGATGGTTAACACTTTAAAACACAAAACTGCAAAGAGTCAATAGAATGATTCAAATAGGATTATTTATTTTACACATCAGTAAAGTTAGTGTGTAGTAACCAAATTTAACAGCCTATGGAGAATGTATCTGTATACCTACAAGTGTTTTATTCATTATTGAGTAAAACACTACAGCAGAAACAAATGGACATCAGTCACAGTCAAACGTTTCATCACTATCCTGTTTGTGCTCTTCATTCAGGACAAAACCAGCTGTTCGAGCAGAAAAACTGGGCCAGGCACGTTTAATAGGCTGTGCGCGCTCCCGCGGACCGTGATCAGTTTCTGGCACATTGTCACTTTTCGACACAACACCCGTAGACCTATTATTTCATCTCCACAGGTGAATTTGAGGAGCCAGTGTGTGTAGCACTATGACAAGCTGGTCAACAGTGGTCCTGCTGTACGCGGCTACCCCCGGGCTAATTCACAGGGCGTCAACCTACGTTTTGTCAAGTACCTGCCCCGCTGAACCGTTTCTTTAATGAAAACCCTGTGCGTCTCAACATGTGTCGGTATTCGGTCACTGAACAAATTAACCAATAAACAAAACAAACAACCAAGAGTTTTTGGGGTTTTATACTAAAGTTTGTGAATTTCACGCTGTGAGATTATAATCCACGTCAGCGTCGCTGCAGGTTTACGCATGTTGTCTGGGATACTTCCTGTCGCCACAGCACCCGCTGATATAGTCAGTCTGCAGTAAAGTGGAGCTTTTATCCTGGTTTGTGTCGTTTGGAGAGCTGCAGTCTTCCGTTTTCGTTTTCACACCACCAGTTTCCTCCCGGGTGAGGAGGTGCCCCGCGCCCTCCTCTCTCACAGTAACGTGACGTCAAACAAGCATGGCGGTCAAGGTGACTTCGGCATCGCTTTCTTAGCGATTTACAAACTTCTTATCCAACATATCTGCATGTCCTCTGCTCGTTTCGTTACGCGGGGATGATCTAAACTCGGCTCCGCGGTCCAGTCCGGGCAGGGTGTCACGGATGCGGTGTGCTCGGAGGCTGTAGCATCACCGGGCTAGCTGCCGCCCGGCGGTGGCCGGCCTTGATGAGACATACACAACCTCGAAGTTATCGAGATAAAGCTAACACCGCCGTGATTCAACAATTAGCTGCCAGATGACTCGGTTAACGGGCGTCTCTCGTCGTGTTTTGCGGCTTTAAAACGTAAAATGTCATCGCTACGGTTTGTGTCCTCTTCGTGTGAGAAGTTTGTGCTTGCTAGCTGGTCACAGATGTACGCGAACATTAGTTTAGCTTGTGAAGACACTTGATTTGTTGGCCGGTTGTTTAGGTTGCTGCCTAATTTCTTTAACTTGGTCAGCACGTAGTCGTTTCTTTAAGATTTTGAGCTGTTTTTTTTTTTTTTGTCGCAGTGGGTTGTGTTTCTCCTTCACAGCAGTGGTCGTGTCAAGGAGACACTAACCCGACCTGCAAGAAGACGTGTTTGTTTTTGCTTCTTCCGCCGCATAACACAGTTCAAGCTTCGGTCGAGCAGCTTCTGTGCAAATGTCAGATCTTATATTAGCGTTGTCGACGGTCATGGTGATGTGTGTTTTTGCCCTGTGTCTTAGGTGCAATCAACCAAACGTGCGGACCCAAGTGAGCTGAAAGTCATCTTCCAGAAGGTAAGGTGTGCACAGAGCAGGCATCAGCATTGCAGCACGTTTGCCCGACATGGACATGATACAAAGCAGCTTGTTTTTCCCTGGTAAATGAGCCTGTAATGCTGTCACGCGGCTTAAATTGCAGCATCACTCCCAGTTAAAGGTCCAGCACACACTGCTGTTGCTGCATTAAAGCTCAAAAGCTGTAATCGAATAGCTTTTTCATGATTATATGAATCAGTAAAGATGTTACTAATGTTTTCTGAGAGCAGCTGAAGCTTAAACACAGTTGCGGTTCATGCATGTTGGCTCAGTACTTAGAGAAGTGTTTAACATCTGCTTTTCTCAGTCCGGGTCTGCTTGGAGCATTATAATAAGCCAAGAAAATGTGCTGGGTGGTCATACAGGCACAGGATGTTGTGATCCAGTAGGTGAAACATCAGGCTTTTAATCTGAAAGTCCAAGGTACAACTCCCTTTTCAAGCTGGTGTCTTTTGTTTCACTGTCCGTAAGTACAATACAAGTAAGGACTTGTATTGTACTTGTCCTGATTGGATCAAGTAGTGTCACTCCTTCTGTGTTCATGAACAGCTGGAGTCAGAGTAAAGGCTTTGCATGACAATGAGATGTCTTTGGTGACTGCAGAATGATTTGACCTGGTTAACCTTAACCTTTCTTCTGCAGGGTGAGTGTGTGGAACAGTCGTGTGTGTGCCAGGAGACACAAATATACATAGATAATATTCTTTATGAGCCTAAACCGTGGTCCTACTCATGGCCGAAATTCTGACATGACATGAAATCCTACCACCGCATACCTAACTGTTGTTTTTGTGGCTCGCTAACCTAAAAAAAAAAAAAACACACTTTTGTTAATGCACATCTGTCAGAGTAGCACTGAAATTGAAATGAATGAAGTGTAGCAAGTAAAACATCTTGTGACATGACGCTGCTGTGATGGATAACTGGAGAATATACACTGTTGGCTCAGTAAACTGGATAAAATGACTATTGATCAGTTACCGAGAAAGAGATTAGCAGCCGTAAAGGGTTGGATAGCAACACTAATGTTTTCTGTTTCATTCTTTAGTATGCCAGCGTAGCAGACAAGGAAGAAGAGAGGTTCATGACCCCGGGAGACTTCGTCCAGAGCTATCTAGGACTACAGACGCAGATTCACCACAACCCCAAAACTGTGCAGCTCATCGCTGCTGTTGCTGACACCACCAAGGATGGGTACGTACTGATTAAACAGTATGAACACACACATACACCCATTTGTGCACAACTTATCATCACTATCTGACAGTTTATTGAGCCATGTCTGATCACTACTCACCATTAAAGCTGCTTACAGATAAGATTAAATTCCCAGTGCCTCCCATTTCCCAGACTGTTAGTTCATACAGTCTTTAAATTACAGACACGCCTGTCTAAGTGTGATTTAGTGCTTGGATATATTCAGAGGCACAAAATTGCTTTTTTGTGTAATTCCAGTGAACTGGTTCTTTAAGCAGTACTGATTTATAGTGATATGATGTGTAACGTTTGTGTTTAAAAGTGTGTCTTTATTTTCATTTCTCTGCTCCAACAATGACAGACTGATCTCTTTCCAAGAGTTTCTTGCCTTTGAATCCGTGTTGTGTGCACCGGACGCTCTGTTCATAGTGGCCTTCCAGCTGTTTGACAAGACTGGAACTGGAGCTGTTTCCTTCGGTACGGTGCTTTGTGTGTTTTTTACCTGTTAGCTTTTGAGTTCAGTTCACGTGATTTCAATGAATACCAAAGAAATGACAGTAAAAATATAATGCTGTCTCAGTGTGTAGAAGATTTTCAAGACAAAATGTTTCAAGGAAATTCTGAGGATTAGTTGCAGTGTTCTGAATCATTCCCGATGTATTGGTGTGCTGCTTCACCAGAATATGCTTTCCTCTGGTGCACTGTGGAGAAAGAATTTCCTAATGTGACATTAACCAGATTATTCATCGGTCATTACACATGGATGGACTTAGATGAATGCTCTCATGAAATTACTTCCTTTTTTTTATGTGTCTCACAAAGTTTTATGTAGTGGCAGTGAAATGATGCAAGTATTGTTTTAAAAAATGTTTGTAGTAAGTTTAGAACTGATTCCTCTTTTTTTTCGTGCATGTGCATTTGTGCTGCAGAGAATGTACAGGACATCTTCAGCCAGACCACAGTGCACCACCACATTCCCTTCAACTGGGACTGTGAATTCATCCGTCTGCACTTTGGGCACGACCGCAAGAAACGCCTCAATTACCTTGAGTTCACCCAGTTCTTACAGGTACACTGATTCCACAAGCACACAGATCCGTCAGAGGTTTTGTTTGCTTCACGTCCAGTTTGTTTCATGCACAGAGTTTTACTTGCACTATGTTTATGTTCAGCCTTGTGGTGCCATGCTTTTTTAGGAGCTGCAGTTAGAGCATGCACGTCAGGCATTTGCCCAGAAGGATAAAGGCAAGAATGGTGTCATCTCCGCTATGGACTTCAGTGACATTATGGCCACCATCAGACACCACATGCTCACACCATTTGTGGAGGAGAACCTTGTCTCAGTGAGTGTTCGTGTGTGCGTGCTGAGAGCTTAGTGATACTATTGTATAATTTTACACTATGGCCACAGAGAATATTCATTTTTTGATTGACAGCAGAATGTTCTGCATTTCAGATAAGCATAGCTCAGACTGTTCTAAATTAATTTTCATAGCTGGAAGCCTGTTCGTTTTAGTTTTTACTAGGCTACACCATCAATCACTGCCGTCTTTTTTTTGAGTAACAGAGATTCATAATCCAATTTTTAAATATGGATAAAATTTACTGTTTTTAACACAGGCAGTTAAAGAAGTGTAACACACTCTGATTTGTGAGGTTATGAACATGTAATGTGGCAAATCCCCAACTGCTTTGCATCTGGGGCGCCTGGTGCATTTCTTATTTCAATAATATTTTAAGCTTTGCCCAGACTCTTTATAGTTCTCTAATGATCAGTGTTTCAGTAAGTTCCCAATATAATCTCTGACATTAATTAAGGGGACTAAAGCAGTTGACACTAAAGACTTCTCCTGATTCACATAAAAAGAAATATCCTGCTGAGATTTAATATGTTTTGTGTACAGTAGATCTCTTTGGAAGAAGACGTTTAATTATACTTAAAGCTGCTCCTCAAGTCAAGCCAGTTGGCCTTTACAGTTCTTTCAACCATGTACACCTTTTCTTCTGCCAGGCTGCAGGAGGCAGCACCTCTCACATGGTCAGCTTCTCTTACTTCAATGCCTTCAACTCCCTCCTGAACAACATGGAGCTGATCCGTAAGATCTACAGCACACTGGCCGGAACACGGAAGGACACGCTCGTGACCAAAGGTGCACAGATCGTGACAGTACCAGGATGTTGTAGCTTTTCAGCTAAGATGTTAACGTGAGTGTGTCAGGGACATTAATGTTCTTATGAAAGTGATTATGTTGTATTTCTCTCCATCTGCAGAGGAGTTTGTTCATGCTGCTAATAAGTTTGGTCAGATCACCCCCATGGAAATCGACATCCTGTACCAACTATCAGGCCTGCACTCCCCCTCTGGGTAAAACACTTTGCTATTCAGTTAAAGTCTGAACAGAATCTGTCAGGCCAAACCCACTGATTGCACCTTAAGCCCCTGTACTTTACTGCTATTTAGTTAATATACCATCTGTGTGTCAGGCGCCTGAATCTTGCTGACATTGAGAGGATAGCTCCGTTAGAGGAAGGGTGTCTGCCCTACCACCTGGCTGAAAGCCAAAAACAGGTAGGATGCTTGTGGTAGTCTGTGTATGGAAATCTTTATTCATGAATAATTCTTGCGTAGACATAATCTGTATAAATACACCTTGGTTCCATGTGTGTTGTCTTTCAGACCCACGGGGACAGTTCCAGGCCTGTGTGGCTTCAAATTGCAGAGTCAGCCTACAGGTTCACCCTGGGCTCCATCGCTGGAGGTGAGTCATGCCATGGTCCGAGACAGATGGCGGTCTGACCGACATGCCGCAGGATCTCATGTAGTTTTAACTGATGGAAATTGTGTGTTTGCGTAGCTACGGGAGCGACTGCAGTGTACCCCATCGACTTGGTGAAGACCCGTATGCAGAACCAGAGGTCCACAGGATCCTTTGTTGGAGAGCTGATGTACAAGAACAGCTTTGACTGCGCCAAGAAGGTGCTTCGCTACGAGGGTTTCTTCGGCTTCTACAGAGGTAGGGAGATAAACCTCTATGTATCCCTGTTTTCCTGTCTTATGCATTCTCATCTTCCATAGCATTAAGTGTAACTCTGTTTCATTCAGTTTCACTTGGTCTTCACTTTCATGTTCATGACATTATGTCTCATTTTCTGTTGTCTTATTCCCTCTTGAATTCTCCTCTCCTCCTCCAGTTTTCCCAGCATTATTAATGAAATGAGATTCTCTTGTCACTCGATCCCCCACAGGGCTGGTTCCTCAGCTTATTGGCGTGGCACCTGAGAAAGCTATTAAACTCACAGTAAGTCCCTCCCTGCATGTACACAATGCATAATCCTCCTCCACGCCTTCACATTGCACACATGCCTGTAAAGTTACAGAGGTAGCAATGATGGCAGCGTCTTGGCCTATGTTCACAGCATATTTATAAACGAAAGTTGACAAATTCAAATGCAATGCATTTTTAAAAAGATAGAACATAAGGGATTCTTGAAATTTGAAATGCACCAAGGCCACAACCTTAAAAGTAAAAATTAATGGATGAGTGAATGAATTATTTGTCTCCTATGCTCACTTGTTTCTGTCCAACAGGTGAATGACTTCGTAAGGGACAAGTTCACTGAAAAAGACGACACAATTCCTTTATTTGCTGAGATTCTGGCTGGCGGCTGTGTAAGTACTAGCTTCCAAATATCTTTGCATCCCACACTTCTGCTTGTTGTTATGCCTAGCCTACCTTCTTCACAGGCTAATTCATACAATGATTAGTGTAATTAGAAATGTGACTTGTACACCAAGTTTTTTTCTGTTCAACAAGACCTTTTGCTAAAAGCTAATATTCTGGTGTGATTTATAGTACAGAAAATACAGTAATGTGCGTAGCTTTTGT
The DNA here is from genome assembly GCF_900324485.2 of Mastacembelus armatus. NCBI lineage: Eukaryota > Metazoa > Chordata > Actinopteri > Synbranchiformes > Mastacembelidae > Mastacembelus > Mastacembelus armatus. The sequence goes on along the minus strand of NC_046649.1, from coordinate 10,998,858 downwards.
TTGTTGTATTAACTTACTGCTTTAACTTGCATTGCATCCACAGCTGAATTCTCAGTGTTGAATGCAATATGTTTTTTTTTTTTTTAAATAAATGGCATTGACACTGACCCAGCTCGCCTTTCTAAGGAACTGGCAAAAGTCGTCATTGATCTGGATTTTAATTTTTACTATCACTTTACTTTTCATGACTTGTCTCCTGCCCTTCAGATGATGGAGCAGTGATTTATTTTTGTGTTGCTGACTGAGCAGATTGTTCCTCTCTCCATTTATCCAGGCTGGAGCCTCTCAGGTGATCTTCACCAACCCTCTGGAGATTGTGAAGATTCGGCTGCAGGTGGCAGGTGAGATCACCACTGGACCTCGAGTCAGCGCGCTCAGTGTGGTGCGTGACCTAGGCTTCTTCGGCCTCTACAAGGTAAACTGTCTTTTCATGTATGCCGCTCTCCAGATCCCCTGTTTAAGTCATCCTGCCTGGCATTTATGCACATTTTCTCTTAGCCATTGGTAGTTTGTTCCCAAGAACACAGTGTCATACATCAGTCTGTTCTTTGTGTGTCTGTCTAGGGTGCTAAAGCGTGTTTCCTGAGAGACATCCCCTTCTCAGCCATCTATTTCCCAGCATATGCCCACCTCAAGACCCAGCTAGCTGACGAGCAAGGCCGGCTGGGACCTCTGCAGCTTCTCACCGCTGGAGCTATTGCAGGTAACTTCAGGTTATAACCCAGAAGCAGTCGGTCTTCAGAACACAGTCCAAAAAATTCACCCACTTTTGAGTGACAAAAAAAACAAACACGGCATTTGCAAGCGAAATCAAGAAATACTAATAAAAAGCTTTAGTTCTTATCATTACAGGCTTTTTCCTTCCACTTAAATCACAGAGACCACATTTTAGACAGGTTTGAAGTAACGGCTTCTTGCTTGGTGTCTTTGTGACTCTTTTCAACAGGTATTCCTGCAGCCTCCCTCGTGACGCCTGCTGATGTCATCAAAACGCGTCTGCAAGTTGCAGCACGGGCAGGACAGACCACATACTCAGGAGTCATTGATTGCTTCAGGAAGATTCTGAGGGAGGAAGGGTTCAGGGCTTTGTGGAAGGGAGCTGGAGGTGTGTGTCTGTACTCCTGCATGCATCCACAGTGTGTCTAGTTGCTTTTGCATTTAATCCATGTGGAACCTTGTCTCTCCCTTTTCTACAGCTCGTATGTGCCGGTCCTCTCCTCAGTTTGGTGTGACTCTGGTGACTTATGAGCTCTTACAGCGGTGGTTTTACATCGACTTTGGAGGACAGTAAGTTCACCGTCTTTTTTGTTGGAAAATTCAGTCGCACTTTTGGCAACTTAGACATCTGAAAATTAGAAGGGGGATAGAAATGGCAAAGGACCCATGGGGATGCATCCTAATAGGATTCAGGGCCATTATGGAAATGCAGTTGCTTTTAGATGGTAAATTTCATTTTCAGTCTGTTCAAAAAATCTGACTTATCAAACGTGTATCACTGTCCCTTTTGTGTGCATTTTGTTTTGTAATGAGATAAACCACATTCATGTTAGGCACTTTAAATAATTGGATGATATATGGAACGCTACTACATTTTTGCTTTTTGTATCAGAAATGCCAGTATGTTAGAGGAATGGTAACTTACTTTTTCTCCGCAGTCGTCCAACAGGATCTGAGCCCACACCAAAGTCTCGCATATCTGAGCTTCCTCCAATTAACGCGGACCACGTTGGAGGCTACCGCCTGGCTGCAGCTACCTTTGCTGGGGTAGAGAACAAATTTGGCCTCCACCTTCCCAAGTTCAAGTCCTCTGGCGTAGTTTCCATACACCACAGAGAGCCAGCCACCGCCAAGCCGGGTCAGGCCCCGTAGAGGTCTGCATCTCCATATCTCCATTTCGCAACCATTCTTCTCCTCTACCCAGGACTCAGACACATAGATACGCACACAGCTAACACACACTCCACTGTTAGGGGACATTGTCCAGTAACAAACGACACCAGGCTGTTACTCTCTCCAGGGTGAAGGTGTACCGGTCGCCGGCCGAAGAGGTGGAGAGCTGCTGCAGCTGTGGATGTCACAGGCAGCGATGGGACCAGAGTGCCGACTGTGCTGTATCTTCTGTGGCTGTTCGCTCCTGCCATCTCCATCCTTTGTGTTCCTTCTCTCCAGCATTTGTATAAAACTGAGCCTTGGGCAATCCACTCTCTCTGAAATAGCTGATGTGATTTTTATTCTGTTATCTGTCTAATACTGAATTTGAGTAGGACCTCTCCTACTACACAGCAGGCATAGAAAAGATTAGATTGGTAAGCACAGTCTTCACTCTCGATCTGTCCTCACACAGGCGGCTACATTGTGTACATATTGTATAACCGCAGTGAAGATGTTACAAGACAAAGCTCTGTGACATCCGGTCAGCACCATTATACAGTAACTGTAATGTTATGACAATGTAGGGCTTTTTGTCCTGGTCTCTGAGAATCACTTTGATGTACAGAACATTGAGTTAAATGTTTTCTTGAAAAAAAGAATCATGAGAATTAGTTATTAATAAATTAAATGTATCTCAATTTAGTCATTGTATTTTATTGAAATAAATCATCCATACGGTTTTAATTTTACCAATAAGCTTTGAGTTTTATTTCAAAGGAAAAGTGCAACCATTAACTGTATCAAGAACAGTAACAGGGAAGAATACAATACAATTAATCTATGCAGAATACTGACATTTCTTATCATGTTAGATCAAATATGGTTGCTACAGTCCATTTTTTTAATCTAATTTTAAACATTAAATTGAAAGTGGAAGGAGCTGACATTTTTTACCAGCCTGGTTGGGTCGACTGCTGCGCTATGAAAGGAATGAAACATAAAATGGCAAACAAACAAAAAAAGTCAGTCACAATTTTATTTACCTTTCACTTAGAACTTCATGTGGTTAATTTTCATCCTCTTAAGGAGGATCGGTCAGGGAACTGTTTTCTACTACTCTACTCAGGTACAGAGTATAAAACAACCTTTGGTACAGAAAAAAAACTAACCATACTACAGTCGATAAATTCAAGGCAAGTATATTAAAATTTGCCTGACCAAAGCTTGTAGTGCTAATTTTAGGAACTTACTATTCAAGCTTTTTAGTACAAAGCAGCACTTTTTAAAACAATACACAAAATATTTAAATAAAAGCAACCAATAGAATAAATATTTAAATATTGTAGTGGTTAAAGTGTAAGAATGACACACTTCTGCACAGGCCAGAGTGTGTATGTGTTTTAGTCATTAAATTCTAGTGCTGCTGAGGATAAAGAGGAAGTGATATTGATATGTCAGCTTTTTAGTTTCTCACTCCAACCATGTGCACAAGCATGTCTGGAAAATATTAAAACATGTAAAAACACTAAAATGGTAATAAAAAGGTGCAAGTACAAAGGTTTGCATATTTAAAAAAGGGCTGAGTTGTTTGAGGCCTCAGGAGAAGAGCAGTTTCTGGAGCCCTGAGGATGTTGTCAAAGCTGAAATTTGAACAGCTGAAAATCAGCTTCAGTTTCACTTAACTGGTTTCTGTGCTAATACACAACAATCATTCAAATGTACTCTAAAACTCTTAAGGACACATTTAATGACACATCTAAAACTGTCTTCTTTATTTGTTCTAGCTCTGCACATCTCCTCAGGCCAGTTCATGCTGAAGTAGGTGGAAAAGCTGGAAGCCAGACAGAAAAGAGCTCCTCTGCCAGGGTCATGTAGTGTGCGATAGGTGCTATGTTGGAGAGGAATTTATGAGTCGGTGTGGGAACATCAGACGTTGGCCAGCTCCTCAGCTTCATCTCGGTTCTCGTTGATCTCAGCCAGCGTCCTGACGAAGCGGGTCCACTCATCGGCCTTGGGAACACAGATTTGCTGCAGGACATATTGGAGTTGGAAAGAAAAGTGACTTGATTTGTTTTAGGAGGAACTGAAATCACAAATGAAAAATAACCAAACAAATTCAATAGTAAGAAGGAATGATGTCCCACCTCGCCTACATCATACACCTGCACCTGTCCCTCTGAGTCCCCAGTGGCAATCTCTTTTCCAGTGTGAGCCCATCTCACACGGTTCAGTGCTGGAGACCCTTCCACACACACACTGGCAGTGGGAACCTAGAAAACCCCCATCAGTTTACAAGGAAGCAGATTCACTGGTACTGGAGTCATTTCAATCTAAAATAGCCACATGTTTTCAAAAAGCTCACGGAGTAGTGTTAGCTTAAAATGATGAGTTGCTATGCCAAGAGTTAGATGAAAAGACTGATGTCATTTTGATACAGTTCCAGTAAATATGTATTTCACATTTCAGTTCTTGTACAGATTAAACAGACTAATAACAATGTGTTAATTAGTGAGCTTTAAATACCTGAGACAGACCAGCTGTTTCCTCCCGTATTTAGTCTTTGTGCTATGCTAAGCTAACCAGCTATTTTTGGCAGTTTCATATTTCCCATACACACGAAGGCAGCACCAACATTCTCATCTAACTTTCAGGAAGAATGATTATATATGCATTTCACAAAAATGTGAAATTCTGTCCTGTGTTTCAATGCACTGTGTGTGTACATGCATACTTCAGTATCATTGTTGAGGTTCCACAGGTCCAGACGTCCAGCTAGGTCCACACAAGCAAACAGAGCAGGGTGTGTTGGAGACCACATCGCATCATAGACGTAGTCACAACTGTCCTCAAACGAGTAGAGAGGGCGTGTACTCTGTAAAGAAGGAGAGGAGGAGAAGTGGATTTAGGCTAACACACATCATTACATGCACATTATAAAAGTAGAAGGTTGTGCGACTGTGTGTACGTCTCACCTTAGTGCTCCAGAGTTTAACGGTCCAGTCAAAAGAGGAGGAGATAAAGAGATGGGAGAAGTCAACTGGTCCAGCAGCAGTGTGACAGCTCAGCCCAGTCACGGGACCATGGTGGCCTTCAAACACCTCAGTGATGCCCGCCTTACTGTGATAAGAACAAACCAGAACTGCAATGACCAATAATGACTTTCAAAGGCATTAACAGTGTTTTTCAGAAGACAGTGTTGCTTTCACGGCTATAAACAAAATTTAATCTGTTGCTCTTGAGGTCAGAGATCCAAGAGCACTCACCTCCCGTGACGACAGGCGGTGTACACAGAGCCGTCCTCGCTCCCCACCACAAAGTTGTTCACATCACCCAGGGGAAAGGCCATGGAGGTGACAGCCACCGCCTTGCTCTGTTTGAACACCAGCTCCAGACTGTCCTGCAAAAAAAAAAAAACAAGCACAGCCTCAGACGCTGACAAACCACTGAAAATGTACAATAGCAGGTCTATACATGGTCCCTGCCAACTCACTGTACCTGTGGCTGTGAGAGCATGTCGAGGCTCCAGGAGCACATTTTGCCATCAGTGGAAATGCTGATCAGGTTGTTGGCATTCTGGGTTCCAACAACGTTCACACAGTACACTGGGTGCTGAACACAACAGAGAAAAGAACACCGATCCAAAATCAACCATGGTTTAAAAACACTGCTGTGTTAAGACATTTGAAAATGTGGGGACATATAGGGGTGTGAGGTCCAGTTCATTACTGTGTGTGCAGCTGCAGACAAAGGGGTTCTCTGAACAGGGGTGCGCTTGTTGCTCCTGTTGTCCCATAAGACAATCTGTCCAGAGTATGTCCCACCCACCACCAGGTTGGGGTGAAATTTTGCAAACCCAGCAGACATCACCTCTGACTGGAGAGAGAAAATAATGCAATTTAAATATCTGCCTTTGCTGTCATTTTTAGATTTATAAAGTTTTTGAATTGGTGATAGAGGAACTCTTCATTTTCAGTGGTTCTTCCCTTACCTGGCAGTGGAAGATGTACTCAGGTGTGGTCTTCTTATACTTCAAGTTCCAGACCAGTGCCACTCCATCAGGCTCATGGGGAGCATCCTCATTGTTGTTATAGGAGGCCACCAGCAGCTCTGGATACTGAGAGAGGGACATAGCAGCCATTGTAAGACAGTGGTGCCCTGCATGAATGGTTTAAGCATCACATCAATATACACTGATTTGACAGAGATAACATTTCTGCCATGGCTACTGAATTTGGACACATAAGATTTATTCCTCTGTTGTGATTAAAAACAAACACATCCAACCTGAGGGGACCAATCGAGACAGGTGACCACCCTGTTTTTAGTCCAGCGCTCATCTGCAAACTGTCTGTTCAGAACCAACTTTGCACCGGCCTGCAAGTCACTGAAAGGGGGAAAAAATAATATCATGTAAATTCATCTCATTCATCTCAAATTCGTCTCATTTACCTTCTTATAAACTATTTACTATTTAAGATTTGTGCCTCACCCCTCCTTATCCTCTAGATCTCTGCCGCTATAGTCAAAGCAGACGTCCACCTGCTCAGAAAGAGCTCTTTCTACAATTCTGCTCCCACGCTCGAAAAACGACAAGAACTCCTCTGAGTGCAAGACCTGCAGCTTCTCTTCTTCTGTCAGCTCCTTGGGAGTGTCTAAAATTATTTTATGAGCAAGAATACAAGAAAGAGTTGGACAGATTTCCCATTTCCCTGTAATCCATTCATCCATTACCTAAACCCTCCTTATTCCTATTTAGGGTCACAGGGATCTGCTGGAGCCTATCCCAGCTCTCTCTGGGTGAAAGGCAGGGGTACACCCTGGACAGGTCACCAGTCCATCACAGGGCCACATAGAAACAAACAACCTCACACACTCACACACACTCCTATGGACAATTTAGAGTCACCAATCAAACTACATGCAGAAAGGCCCGTACTGGGTTTCAAACCAGTAACCCTTGTGCTGTGGGGCAACAGTGCTAACCACTAATCCACCATAAAATCACTACCTAAATCCAAAATCTAGCATGGTAAATTATTGTAACAGAGACTGTTCAAATGTAGCCTCATGTGAAAAACACAGTGTGCTGCATTAGGAAAGATGTGTTACTCAATGTACTCAGGAGACACGGATCCAGGATTTATGTGTCTATACCTTATCAGATGACAAAAAACAGCAAAGTGGTTTGTAATAACCAGAGACAAGATTGTACAACTCTGAAATGTTATCAACTAAAATAACTGTTTTATCTTTGCTCATGATGATCTCATGGTAAACAGCACAAGTATAGTGTTCACGCTGCAAAGTAATCCATCAGGTGTGTACATGTGAATGTATGTGACTGGCAAGTGCAGCGACTTGTCACATGATGTCATGATTTAAGCACATATAATTTTCCTGCCTCAGTCATTAGTATTCAGACATTAACCACTTAAGATGTTACTAACTCACCCTCCTCCTGCTGGTCACCGTGTTCATCTCTCTCCTCCTGGGCGTCCTCTGTTGGAGGAGGAGCAGTTATCTCCTCATCCTCTTCCTCATCTGTAACACACACATCAGGTTGATTTGGTTCATTTGAAGGCTGGATTAAAGTAAAAGGTGTGTTTGTGTCTGTTAGTTTACCTGCTTTTTGATCGGTGTGCGACAGTGCATCAGTGGGTGTCTGTGTTTCTTTGGAATAGGACACCATCTCCTTTGGGACAAAGTCCACCTGGGTCATTTTGGACATGCCCAGCCTCACAGCTCCACGTCTACACACAGACACAAACAACAGTGGAAGTAAGCCCATGCACAGGCTTACAATAGAAAGCAGAACTGAATGCAAATTTTACACGTAGAAACATAAATAATGATGAACAAACATATTTTTAACACATTTGGACAAATCTAAAATGAAACCACAAAAACCGATTAAAGTTGGAAGACAAGCTAAAGGAGAGAGGAGGAGCAGTACCCCATCAGCTCAGAGTCGGAGTGCAGTTGCAGAGTAGAGGGGTCAGGATCCCAATGCAATGTCCTTATACAGCCAAACCATCAGATGGTGTTAGTAAGAGGAAGACAGGATAGAACGGAAGAGAGAGGAACACAAGAGGATGAAACCAAACACAGAAGACAGGCAAAGGATGAGCCACATAAGAGACAGGAAAAGACAGGGAGAGAAGAAGAACGGAGTGCGTGTTAATTGAGAAACATCAGCGTGCCAGTGAAAAGGCAAAGAGAAGACAGGTCAGAATTCGTCAAGAATAATTACAGTGTTAATACACAGACACTTAGCATGCAGGTACAAACCTCAACTCAGATAAAAATGACCTAAAACAACCCATGTCTTTCACACACACACATACACAAACACAAACCTTGGTCCTGCGTTTCCATCCCCAGAATCTTGGCTTCCTGCATCGCTGCCCACTGATTTGTTGGAGGGAGACATTGGGGCGGGGACTAGGTAGTGAAACAGACACGTATCTTCTGTTACTACCCTCAGGGGCTGAGCTGTGAGCGCGCGTGTGTGTGTTTGTAAGAGTCAATGAATGGGTGAGTGAGTGAGGAAGGAGTCAACGTGAAAGGAAGTGAGGTATGGAAGAAATGTGTGAATGAGTTTGCATGCAATAAGGAGAACAAAACAGGAGCAGGGACAAAGGGGAGAGAAGAGAGAAGGAAAATAAATGGCAGGCAGGTTTTAGGTGTCATGCACAAAACAGTTATGTCAAATGTTCAGACATTGTGTGAGGGGTGGGGAAAAAGCAAAGAGAATGAAACCAAGCAATACTGTCAGGTTAGAGGCTACTTTTTTTTAAACACAGCAAATCCGTTATGCAAACAACCAGATAATGATGTGACGTAACTAGGGGGTGGGTGATAGATAAAAACAGACACATGCTGGCAGTGTGTGTTTACCGTGAGATATGTCAGGGGTGATGCCAACACTCTGCAGCAGCACCTCCGCCTCCCTCCTCTTCCTCTCCAAGTCAGAGTCTTCATGACCAGAGCCACCACCAGCCTCCAGTCCACGTTTTGAATCTCCCTACACAATGCAGCTGTCAAGTTAATAACAAGCAGTGAAAACTGGATGTGCTGAAATCATTGTTTCTACCACATACATCCTTCTTTTTTTTCTCCTCTTCTTTTCTCTTCTTCTCCTCTCGAATCTGGGCGATCCGCTGTTTCTTCCTCTCCAGCTCAGCCTTCAACTCACTCTTGTCAGACATACTGCAGACAGATAGATAGATAGATAGATAGATAGATAGATAGATAGATAGATAGATAGATAGAGAGAACTTTATTGATCCCTTAGGTTAGAAATTTAACCTCTTCAAGAAATACTTTGCTGTGTGTCTCATTTTTCAAACAAAAATAAGTTTCTCAAATGTGAGGACTTTGCTAAATATATATGATATATAATAAGCTTACCTTCTATGATATATAATAAGCTTACCTTCAATGACTCACACTGCATATTTTATTTTTGTTGCTACAGTATTTTATCTTACACAACAAGAAACTTTCTTTTTGACATTTTAAAAACATGTATTGCTAATAAAAATTGTTTTGGTTCACTTTCATTTTCAGCATATTTTTCTCGTGGTTGTTCACTAATTGTTAGAAACTTTGTGCAGCACCAGAATATGTCATTTTGTTCTTCTTGTTGAAAGTTGTGTGTTTGTAGCCCCGAGCTGGTCACACTGGTAACATGTGAACGCTATTCATAACAATGTCTTCTTTAATTAACAATAAATACATTTTCTTAGTGTATAATGAATTGTTATATAGGTTTAATAATGTACCTGGTCATGTCAACATATAAACCCTGGTCATATTCATGTTAATCCTATTAACTACGTTAGTGTCGTTAGTTTCCATAACAACTGGACACCCAAGATGCTCAACCTCACTCCACCCACTGTCAAAATAACTGCAGGCAGGAACTCTGAACATTTCACCTTCATTATAAACCGTGGACCTAATATAACCCTCAGTCTTAGTCTAGGACTTGTCAAACATGTTCATAATCTAATTACTGGCTAACCTAGCAAGCTGTGTTAGCATGCTAATCTCCATGGCAGCCGGCGGGCCTACCGTGACCGTAACGGAACCACCGCAGACCAACGCCCGAGATTTTCTGCTTCGCTGTCCCCAAACCCGTCTAAAAGCAACGGAGTTATGAATGTAGAATAAAATACCTGATGTCAGAGGTTGTTAATGAAAAGGCAGATAACAGTAAAGTCCAGTTTTGTGTGCGATAATTGTGTAAAGAGCTGATGATGGAGCAAACTGATGATGCTGGAAGAGACGGGGCTTCAGTCCGCAACGTCCTCTTCCTCGGCGGTTGGCAACGACACTGTTAAAGGGGATTATTACCGCCCCCTGCTGGCAGAAAGTAAACTTTCCTTTTTCAGTGTCACAGCTGCGTTATATTTCATAGACTGATCATCTACATTAAAAAAAATTCTTCAAAGTAACTACTACCTCTACCTGTTAAAAATGTGAATAAATTAATTAATAAATTCTAAATTTATGCAGTTTCCACAGATAAACACACATTTGTATTTACCATCAATCAGTTTTTATTCTTCTTTTTTGTTTCACACAAAGTTTATTGTGCACTACTCCCACACACATTGAGAACTTTTCTGAAACTGGAAGCATAGAAGTGTTTGATGATTTGCATGATTTGAATTTTACTCTGCTATTTTCTTACATGGATTTGCTCATAGTCCTGTTTTGATTTGGTCCTGATTTGGCTATTGTTTCTTGGCATTGTTACTATAGTTTGGGAGCTGGAGTCGTATAAAGAAGAGGATCATAAAGGTCACGTTTGAAATCGTAAGGGTCATAGTAAGCATAGGGTATTTTCTGGGTGGTTGATGCTGCAGGGTCACTTTCCCCAGCCCTTTCTTCTTCTTCTTTCCCCTCTTTCTCTGCCTCTGGTGTGTGTTTTTTCTGGATAGGGCGGGGAGGGTGGTCGACGAGACAGTCAGGATCCCAGTATGGGTCACAGTCATATTCCATACCTTTTACAGTGTTAGCAGGAGGTGGAGGTGGGTTGGATATTTTGGGAGCATGAGGCACTGGGGGTGGGTGCATTTGCAGGGGAGCAGCAGCTTTTATCTCCTCCTCTGTTCCGGGCCTGCAGGCAGGGTTTATTCGTGGGTGACACAACACTGGAACAGCCCCTGTTGGCAAGTAGACAATGTGAGGTTTGCACAGTGTGTCTTTAAGGTTGCACAGATAGAGCTTTTCAGCATTCTCCAGAGGGTCTGGTGTAGGAGCAACAGTTGTGGGAGGTGAAGTAGGCTGGGTGATTGTTGTTGGTGTTGCAGTGCTTGTCTGTAAACCCATAACATTTTGGTAGCGAGAGGCATCTGGTCCAAAGGTCAACTCCATGTGACGCATCTGCTGATACAGCATCCTGATCCTGTCAATCTCATAGAGCTGATGGAGAACCCAGAAACAAAACATTTTATCTGAACAGTGTAATCTAAGTAGAACCATACATGTAGGATTAAACATTTTTACTCTTCCCAACTTACTCCTTCAGCGTGCCCAATGCGGTTGTAGAAGCGGTAATAGGACTGAAAATCAGGAGTGCCTCTGTACCACTTTGGGTCAATGTTCCTCTGAGGTCGAGAATTAGTCAAGAAACCATATGCGTCAACAGAGTCAATGCTAACTGGATTCCCTGTGGAAGGACATGAAAGCAGAAATTATAAGAATACTGTTCTGATTGTATATAAATTCTAATTTTAGGAGCACTTTTAATTTGTTGAATATTTGGTAAGAAGTTTGTTTTTTAAATTCGCTGGAAGAAAACAAATACAGCTATATTTTTAAAAGTATAATAATCTGCAGGAATTTCAATATGGATGAACATTAATATGAACTTGCATTCTGTCTTACATGACTGTTTCTATTAACAAAAGGCTATTAAATACAAATACACAATGCATGCTAAAAACCAGAAAAACTAGAACAAGGGGCACAGAAAATATATAGGGGGCACTCTAAAGTGTCACACATCATGATATTAATTGCTAGATACCCCTCAAAGCAAAAACCACCTTGACAAATAAATTAGTTGGCAATAAGAGTCCAGTAAAATCCCACTATGTTTTTATAGTTTTGTGAGAGTTTGAAGTTAACACAATGTGTCTGTCTTGCATAATTATTCCTTTCTAGAAGCTGTCTGATATTTATTTATTAATCTCAATCCTTTGCCTGTGAAATTTTCAGATCATCTTTGCTGTCAGTTGTACAAGAATTTGCCTTTTTTGGGTTTTTTTTTCCAGGTATTTTTCTACATCATGACAACCTGATAGAAATTAAACATAAGTAATTCAAAGAAAAGTCTTCTTAGCTTTATTTGAACAGCTCTACCTATAAACTCGACCAGTGTACTATCATGAAATAGAAAACTGAACCTGCTCACCTACTGTTGCATCTCCTCAGTCCTGGTCTGATCTACTGCACAACATACCTGTTTATAAATACTGCTATTAAGACCAGGGCCTTTCCATTGGCCACTGAGCTGCAAGTAGGGCGTCCCTCCACCCCTCATTAACACACTAAGCATGAACCATCAGTGAAGGATCAACTTCAAATAAAATATAACTCCATATAAAGCCATAAGAAACAACCCTGCAGGGCACCCACTGTGTGAACAGGCGGTCTGATTTCTCAGGAGCTACCACAGGAATCATTGTTTTGGATGATGCCACCACTTGAGGAAGAATTTATGCATTCAAAAGTTTTTATCATGTGCACTACGCTGCTGGAAGCAAATTCATGACAAAACATGCCTGCCAGGTAAAAATTCACCCTCTGTCCCAAAACAGCTGGATGTATCCTTTTAACTTTGGTCTTAGCCAGTCAAAATATAGAGGGGGAGCGGAGTCAATTGCTGTTTTAAGTCCCAGAGAAATATGCAAGAACTGTGGTCTAGCTTGTCCAGACAGCAAGTGAATGTAACACAGCTTGGGAGTTGTTGTTTAAAGTATTTGTTCTAAATAGAGCAAATACACAAAAAGTGCATTTAGTATTTAATAAAGTGGATTAAAGCTTATATGATCTGGTATCTGTGATCTATCTAGCCTGCGTCAAACTAGTAACCCAGACTTGAGTCTAATGTTTTTGTGTGTGTGTGTTTATTTCATGTTTCCCACCAATTAGAACATGCAGTAGCTATGTTCTGTCAAGATCAAATCAGGCTGTGTTTGGGCCTCACAAAAATGAATCAAACCATTTTATACAAGGTATAAAATATATGCCGTGTGATAGTTTTATAGCAAATTGTAGAGAAAAACTCTTTGAATGACTGAAACATCATGCTGCAGTGTCTTTAAAATTACATTACAGTAAATATTTTAAGAAGAGTACAATACTGAACAAGATTCCTAATTATTTTTCCACTGTTTTGTGATGAAAAAAATCAACATATTATTTCAGATTATTTTACTTGCAGGCTGGTTATACTATATTAATGTAATGTAATGTTAATACTATACGACTATACAAAGCACAGCACTCATACAAACCACTGCACCCATACAAACCACTGCACCCATACAAACCACTGCACCCATACAAACCACAGCACCCATACAAAGTACAGCACCTATATAAACCACAGCACATGTGTGTCTCCACCAGGCGGCAGTACGACGCACCGCCGTAACTAAATGTCTGGCTCGGGTTAGTTCCTTTAAGGATGTCGAAGTTTTGTAGTTCCTGTGTTGCTGACCTGTCAGCGTCGCAGGATAAACTGTCACTGCTGGTGACTTCTCTGTTCTGCTGATAGTTGCAGGTTCCTCCAGCAGCACAGTGAGGACCAGGTCTTTGGCCACACAGGAGTGTTTGTTTTTTCTGTTGTCAGCTAATTAGCCGTCGAGCTAACGGTGACAGCAGGCAGTTAGCCGCTGAGCTAACGTTAGCTAGCCGCCCACTCCGGTCCCACAGCTTTCCAGCCGAAAGAGTGAACGGTAAGAGAGAAGAGACTCAAAGTATCTGTCTGGCGTTTTCTGTTATAGTTGTACAGGGAAAATAAGAGGGTCTGGTAAGCCTGTTTAACTGGACAACCAGTGCGACCAGTTGAACCCATCATTCAGCTGTGAGAGTGACTGGTTTTCCAGGCTGGGTGTGTGTTCTGCTAAACCAGGCTAGCCAGGCTAACCTGGCACAGCTCCGTCTGTTTCTGTGACGTGTATTAAATGGCATTAAAACAAACGAGACAATAGACTGTAAGGCAGTGTTAGGATTCAGGTTTTGGGTTGGTTTGGGGGTGGGGGGGTGGTTGGGTGAAGCCGGGACAGGATCCCAGTGTCCCAGTACCATAATTGGGATTTGATTTGTTTATTTTGACGTTTCTGTGAGCGCAGTATCTGAGCACTTCCATGCCCACAGTGTTTTACCCAGGACTACAGTCTACATGCTAAGCACTCTTAAAGCTGAAACAATTAGTCAAGTGACTGACCAGTTGGTATAAAACTTAACCCTCAGCTGTGTTAAACTTGGCACTGCCCTGTTGTTGCTTTGCTATTATAGGAGCTGGTTGCAGTTAGGATCACATGGGCTGTTCAGCATGTGGGAGCCCTGCAGTGTTTCTCATTGCTGCTGCCAAGAGAAAGAGGAGGGGGATGCTTGTGCAAGTTAGTGCCCAATGTTGGATCATGTAGCAGGAATGAGGCAGAGCCTTCGCCATAACACAGGAGCCCTCTGTAATAGGATATCAGCACTAGTGTCTATGGTTGTGTGATTTTCTGACAGATAGGGTGGGTGTGTCATGATCCTTGTCTATTGGTTATTTTCTGCAGGGTGTTTATAAAATGTAATGTGGTAACAGCTCTGTTCTACCAGGACACACAGGATCACTGAATTATTTTTTTTCTATCAATGTAAATTCAACATCGCTGTCTCTAGCGCTGGTGGTTGCTTGAAGAAATCACCTTGGATTATATAACACCCCAAGAGTATTTTTCACTTCTTTCTGATGTGCAGACCAAAAATTACTTCATATCGTGTAATATCCTAGATTTGGAAATTTTTGAAATCATCTCTAAATTGTTTCTGTGCAACAACAAAGTAAAAAAACTGTAGTACTGTTTTGTTTTTTTCTGTTTTTTTTTTTTTCATTGCTTCTCTCAAAACAGTGTCTGGAAAGTCATCCAGCTGGAGGATATGTACATAACAAAGTCAGCTAGCATCTAATACAAAAGTATGCCCACTTGTGGTGAACTGCTGAGTCTGGGGCAGAAAGGTCAGATCTCCGAATGTGTAAATTGATATCGCTCTGCAAAACATGAATCTCTAGTGGAGGCTGAACAAGATTAATTTCTGTCTTTGTTTAGGAACGAAGTGTCTTATGTTTAAACAGGTAGCGTTTGCTCAGTTCTCAATTGACCTTTCCTGTATGTGCCAGTAAGAGCTATTCTCTTTTCTCTTACTGGGTCAAAGTTGATGCGTCATCTGCCTTGCAGCTGTCACATTTATAGTCTGTTTGTACCTTCTGCTATTTAACAGTTACAATAATTATGTAACAGAGGTCACAAAGGCACATCTGAGTGTCCCTTTTTCATTATACAGTGCATGGTGTATGTGTTGTAATTGTTTTTCTTTGACACAGATGGAGGCTCAGAGCTCCAGTGGGCTGCTGCCCAGGAAGAGGAGAAGAGAGGGCTCCAACGGAGAGACGGATGAAGGGGAAAGGCTTGTGAAAATCCCCAGATGTACTGTGGTGAGTCAGCTGTCACTGAGCCGCACATTTGTCCAGCACTTTCTACACGTCATGTGTGTCAGGTCTGGTTGTAATGCATTCATGCCTGCAATTTATTGATAGATTTACAATGAATGCTAAAGTGAAACTCTACAGTATGCATACAGTATGCTCAAAAATCTATCACCTTTTTAAGAAGGTTGTGGTGCATAAAGGGATGTATAACCTTATTTTATTTTCTGTGTGCACTATATATCAGATTTTATGCTGGTTTAATGTCTTTATTATAATCTGTGGAAATTTAATGGTTTTGCAAGGACAACAAAGAATGAGTTCAACAAAATACAGTTTTATTCTGTAAGACGCCAGGAAAAGAATATTACAACATCCATTCACTTTTTCCAACCCGAGAAGTGAAAATAGTTGTGTATGATGTTTTTGTGTGAATTAACAGAAAGAGCCCTTGGTCTGTGATACCTTTTCGTTCTGTTGGTTTGGGTCTTTCAGGGACTGAAGCACCCCGCACCTTTCGCTGATGAGCTGGAGCCAGCTGATAACAAACCGTACCAGAGAGTCAGCATGGAGGAGGCTCTGAGGGGAACACCACGTGAGTCGGATTCTTTCAAGTCTCTCTGATGTTTTTTTTGTGACAATTTTCTCAGCCCCTGGTGACGTTTGGTCTTATGAGACCTTTCATGTTCCTCTTTCTCTCTTTCTTATAAACATTGTTCTTTGTTCCCCCTACTATCACGAAATGTTCTGTCTGTGTTAAGTAAAATTGGTCATATAGAAAAACAAGTTCAAAGTCAGGTTTGACTTAACAAATTTAATCTTTCTTCTCCATCTAGTTGAAAGACCGGTCCGGGTTTATGCAGATGGCATCTTTGACGTTTTCCACTCAGGTCACGCCAGAGCTCTCATGCAGGCTAAATGCCTCTTCCCAAATACACACCTCATTGTTGGAGGTAAGCTTGAGTGTGTGCTTCTCCACGTCGGTTTATTTTGTAAAGAGTGAAACGCAAGATAAAGTACCGGTCTGATGACATCTGGGTGAAGTTAGATAACTTACAGTGTTGTTGAATGTTCAGTTTATGAATAATCACTGCATCAGAGTTGAACTGTCTTTAAATAGGAATAGTAGAAACTGTGTATCAGAATTTGATATTCAAAGAAAGGATGACATTTGTTTTGTTTTTTTTTCCCTCCACAATTTGGACACTTCACACAAAAGTTTGTGTAAATATTTCTTATCATTCACAGTGTGCAGTGATGACCTGACCCACAAGTACAAGGGCTTCACAGTGATGAACGAAGATGAGCGATACGATGCTGTCACACATTGCCGCTACGTCGATGAGGTGGTGCGAAACGCTCCCTGGACATTAACACCAGAGTTTCTCGCCAAACATCGCGTGAGTGTATGAAACCAAGAGACACCAGAATTAGAAGATAAAAAGCATAATTGTATATGAATAACTTTCTGTGCAAAGATCTAAAGACTAGAGTGTTTTTGTTTTTCTAGAATTTCTAGATCTGAATCTGCTGTGTTGATGTGTGTTTTAATGACTTCTCCAGATTGATTTTGTGGCCCATGACGACATCCCATACTCCTCAGCGGGCAGTGATGATGTGTACAAGCACATTAAAGACGCAGGTGAGTGCCATAGTAGCAGAGTGTGGTAATGTGGTATGCAAGTAATTATGGTGTTTTAAGATTTTAGATGCATTTATTTGTTGCTTCACCATGAAAATGAATAAATGAAATAAATACTTTATAAATACTTTATTAATTTATAATCCAAGAAATATTTAAACTGTTGAGCCTTCCTGTCCTCCACAGGTATGTTTGCTCCCACGCAGCGGACAGAGGGCATTTCCACTTCTGACATCATCACACGCATTGTCCGGGACTACGACGTATACGTCAGACGCAACCTGCAGAGAGGGTACACGGCCAAGGAGCTCAACGTCAGCTTCATTAATGTACGAAACGCAGTGTCGGTTCAACCGTGCTAGTGTTAAAAAGAGCAGAGTGAAGTCGGTGTGACATCAGGGCAGCTGTTAGTGTGTGAACATGTGGAAGTTACGGTGCTTCCTGCTGTCCTCTCCTCAGGAGAAGAAGTACCACCTGCAGGAGCGCGTGGACAAGGTGAAGAGGAAGGTGCGCGACGTGGAGGAGAAGAGCAAGGAGTTTGTCCAGAAGGTGGAGGAGAAAAGCATCGACCTCATCCAGAAATGGGAGGAGAAATCCAGGGAGTTCATCGGCAACTTCCTCCAGATGTTTGGCCCCGAGGGAGCTCTGGTGAGGATGTTTTTACTGCTTAATCATGTGGCACAACTAAGTACACATCCTTATCTAGACCAGTCATGGCCTGGGAAACATGGTGACACATGTAATAAGAACATGTCATGGCAAACAATTTTCCATGTTGTCGTTATTTTAGACAGATCCCAGAGACTTAAACCAAACAATGAATACACACATTATAGTGAGTACAGGAAATTCATCGTTTTAAGTCTCTGGGATGTTTGTTGTTGTTGGAGAATATCAAATGGAAAAAGAAAATCACTGGCCTTTATCCTTTTAAAAAGATGAAACCTAATTTACTTAAAGTCAACATAAACCAAATATGTGGTTACACGTGCTGTTGCAGATGATGCAGGGTTTTTTAATTCTCAGCTCATTCTGATTGTTACCTGATATAAGAGATACCTTCCCCTCCACAGAAGCACATGCTGAAGGAAGGAAAAGGCCGTATGCTGCAGGCCATCAGCCCTCGGCACAGCCCCAGCAGTAGCCCCACGCATGAGGAGCGCTCGCCCTCACCCACCTTCCGTCTCCCCTTCTTCACCAAGACCTCGCTGTCCCCCTCACCCCTGCCCCACCACAGCGGGTCCCGCGGATACCTCATCAGCAGCGACGACGACGACGAAGACGACGAAAACTAGAGCACGTTTCAATTCTCAGTTGCTTTGTGATGCTGCACAGCGTTGCCAGAGCCTTTGAGTAGCGCGGTTTTATCAAGCTCCTGCTTCCACTCTTATTTTTTTCCGGTTTTTGTTTTATTTTGATGTTTAGCACCTTCAGTTAACTGTAGGTTTCTCCACAGCTCTGGTTTTTAACAGGCAGTTTTGTTCCTCTTGTTTGCGTGTAACGGTCAGTAGAAGTTACCACTGGTCACCTGACTTCTTTGAAAATAAGTCTCACTTATCTCAGTCACTTCTGATGTTGAGTTTTATTAGTCACTCACTGTCACTTAGGAATATTTGTGAGTATTGGCATTGAGGTTGGCATTGTTGCGCAGTCAGTTTGTCTCTTTGTTTCTGTCTAGGCTTTAGCAGGAGGGCTTACAGGATTTTTGGGCACTTGTTAGAAGAGCTCAGGTAGTTTTGGTGTGGGAGAGGTGAGCTGTGACCTCTATCAGACAGTGTTGAGCATTTTTGAGTGCAGTTCAGAAAACGGAAGGTTTAAAGGATCTGCTCGTGTGGGGCAGTATACTGAATGAGTATTGGTGTTAAATGTCAACTAATAGCTTTTATTTTGCCTACCTGCTTCAGGGCTGCGCGTGTCCGTGTGTGGATGTGCATGTGATGGTTTGGGTGCAAGCTCTTACAGTACCAGCATGCTTGAATTGTCTTGAAAAGTCAACGTTCTCCATCTGTTGACAGATCTGGATTCTGCTCGACTTTACTGCATACAGTAATACATTTGCTTTTAAATGTCTGCAGACAAGGATCGGTCTCTGGAGGACTAGTTTCAAACTGGACGCCCCTCGTGGCGTTAAAGAAAGCCTTGCAGAGTTTGCAAGGATGACCCATTTAAATGTCGATGTAGAAATACTTATTTTTGTAGATTTTATCTTTCCTTCCTTTATCTTCTGTACAGATAATTATCTTAACCATCCCTGTCTAGAAGTGTTTTTATTTGTCTGAGCAGAGAATCAACATGGGAAAGGCTGAACTTAAATATATATATATAATTTTTTTTTCTAATGCAGATCTGGGCAAGTAGGGGAGTCCTTTTCCCTTATACATGTGATTATAATAACTGAACTGTCTAAATGTCCTACTTCTTTTAAGCAATGGAGCACAAGATTGATTTATTTTACAAATGAGGCCTCCTTATTGGTAGCACACATACAAGGGAAAATATAGGGCTTTGGGGGTTTTTCCAAATCTTGCACCAATCTACAGGACTTCTACAGAAATCAGTCTGAGCATCAGTCTAGATGCACTTTGGTAGACTGGGCAGCACTGTGTCAGACAGATGGGCGAAAGGCTTCAAATTGTATATAACAAAGAAACTCCAGATCAGTGGTTATGTAGCTACCTCCTCCTCCCCCTGAACTGATTTTGTTTCTTATGACGAGCGTCACTTTTCTTTCCTGAACAGAGCAATTGTTGCAACACTTGAACCAATGTGACTTGGTCAAATCGAATATTTGAGTTTTTTTTTTTCCTTCCCCTGGCCTCTGTGTGTATGTGTGTGTCCTCTAATTCCAGTGATAAAGAATGTGTTGTGTCTCCTACATAACAAAATGAAACTACAGGTGATTTAAAAGTTGTAATGCAATACTGTTCGATGACTCTAATGTAAATGTTGACAGTTTGATCTGATCTAGGCTTGGTTTCCCCAAAGCACTTGTGGGTTAAAGGCTATCTTTCCTGCTGACTGCTTCTGTTTTTATGGCTGTAAATCAGGTTTTAAGATTGGGAAATAACTGAAAAACAATTATAGAGTCCTACTCATGGTATTACAAATACAAAACCAGTATAATCTGCAGAGGAAATCTAGCCTAGATTTTGGTGCTAAGATACTTTTGGAAAGCCTCGTCTCGGTTCTCGTGGAATCAGCGTGAACTTCACAGCATAAGCACGTCCACGTTTACAGATTGGTGGCAAACATTCTAGTGGCAAGCCAGTAACAGCCACTGCTACTAAGACACAAATATAAATGTTTTAATCATGTATTGTTTTACTGTCTGGGGTTATTTCTGTTGTTTTTGTCCTGGATGTAGAGGAAGAGCGAGACAGGATAAATGTATTAAACATGTTGGCCAAAGCATTTTCTTCATTTAGTCTCCTGTGTTTTCAAATAACATCTGAGGTGTTTTATGGATTTATCATGTACTCAATAACTTTAAAGCAGATTTCCTTGTAAAACGTGACGAGCAAAAAGGTTTTGAGCCAAATTATCTGTCAAATGGACAAGAACAAAGCCAAGCTGCAAAAAAAAACACTGAAAAGCCATTGTTCCTGCTCCACCCTACCCTCTGTTCAGAGGAAACAGTGTCACAATAGATTTTCCCAAAAATAATCTCAGGCAAATGAAAATACAGAGCATGGTAGGTTACATTGTCTGGTTTTATTGAACAGAACGGTCACCAGGGCTACAAACAAGAAGCGGACAGTGATGAGGCAAACACCAGGGGGAGACCTCACCTCATTACAAATGCAGATACACACTTACTCCCCAGGCCTGATCTTTGAGTCAAAATAGTGTAATAATTGAGTCAATTTTAGTGCTTAAGAAACATTTAGGAAGTTTGAGTCATGACTCCTGCTGAGGATTATGACCAAACCTCCAAACTGTTTTGGAATGTTCCCACTCACTGGCTGCTGCTGGTAAATGAATATCAAAGATTAGCAGGGGAAGGAAACAACACAAGTACAAAAAAAAAAAACACAAAAAAAAAAAACACCACCTCTTTCCTAACTACCCTTAAGAGACTTGGTGACTAGAAAATAATTATACTTTTATCCTGCTCAGTGGCAGTGAACGTAGTCGAGATCTAAATGACCACAATCTGTTCGGACAACATATCTCAATTTGATGGGTAGACACTACTGTGACAGAAATTCATATTCAGGAACTTGATCAGGATTCATTATAAACCACAACAGCTACAAACAATCTGACCAGGGATAACTTTGGGACATGTGAAGTAACTGGACAGAAGCTTGAGCAACAGTAACACTGAATAAACACAACAGAGCAACCCTAAAAGACACCAACGGCGCCTCCAGTCTTCTCCCCCTCGGTGCCCCCTGCATCACTTGTCTTGTTCTTTCATACACCAGTTGGTTTACAGGTTTACTCATCACTACAAGATATATACGATACAATGGTTCACATTTTGCATATATCTGTGCATTATACCATGTTTACTTTTTTTACGATGTAAATTCAGTCTCCAACACCTACGTACGAAGGGGTGGGGGAGGTCACTGTAGGGGTGTATGAGAGAAGCTATAAGGACTGAGGGGAGGGGAGAGACGAAGTAGGGAAGAAGAAGAAAAAAAATCTTAAGAGGATAAATGGGAGGAAAGTGGTGAGTTCGCTGCCTGGCGGGGGGTGAACTTCAGCAGCGAGTTTCATAGATGCCGGAGCGGCCGATGTATCGCACCCATTTGATGACATCGTGGTCACTGTAGTTGAGCTTGGACTCAAACACCTTTAAGTAGCGCACCTTCAGGCCAGACGGTGCAAAAGGAACCTGTGGAGATTAGGAGAAGCGTTGGCGTGCTGGGAGCTGTGGGTTGTTAAATAGGTTGCAGAAAACAAAACAAACCTAAACAGGAAATGTGTGCGTATGAGGAAGCAGTAACAAGGTTGTGATCTGCATAACTGACACACAAATCACATTTAGTAAAATTCTTTGGTACATCTAACGTATTTGCCAGACTATAAGTCACACACCTTACTCCTCTGGGCTTGTCCTGCGACTTATATCGCGAAGTGACTTATATGTGTATTAACACTAATTTTGTCAAGTAGTCACTAGTGTTAGATGGCCCTCTTGACTCAACTGACGATAATATTATACTGCTGAAGAAGTAAAAATGTTCATGTTCACACTAAACTACAACTCCTATGACAACACAAATGAGAAACGTTATTGCCCAAAAGAAAGCGTTATATTGCAGATTTCAAAGTGCAGGTAACAAAGTCTGCAGCTGAAACAGTTTGGAGTGAATGTCGGCCTTTAGACGACCCAAGAGAGAAGGAGGACACGCTGTTTCACCCCACGATGTTGGCACAGTTGTTTAACGTTACTTGACACAGATAAATGAATTTCATAATGCACTTCTGCTTGTTGTTATGCCTAGCCTACGTTCTTCACAGATAATTTAGACTATAATTAGTATAATGAGAAATGCAACTTATACACTGAAGTGACTTAAATATGTTCTTTTCTGTTCAACAAGGCTGTTTTTGCTTCTTTTTCTTCTCCTTTCAGCTGCTCCCTTCAGGGGTCGCCACAGCGAATCATCTGCCTCCATTTAACCCTATCCTCTGTATCCTCCTCACGCACACCAACTATCCTCATGTCCTCCTTCACTACATCCAAGAACCTCCTCTTTGGTCTTCCTCTAGGCCTCCTTCCTGGCAGCTCTAACCTCAGCATCCTTTTACCAATGTAACACAGCTGTTTGCTAAAAGCAACTAATATTGCAGTGCTAATACCTCAGAGTTAAACAGAAAACACTGCTTTAAGCAACTTTTTAGAAGATTTAAACTAGTATAATATAATTATAATTTGGCTATAACTATAATATCATTTAACAGTTTATGCAAAACTTTCAAGTTTTCTCACATGCACTAGATCAATCCAATACACCGTCTTTAATATAACACACACACACACACACACACAATCTAACTTCAGTCTTTATCTGAATGGCTGTATTGTGTGATGTATTGTGTTGATGTATTCTAACCTCAAAGTTCATAGAGATGGGAGGCCTGGCCCATTTCTTCTTATCGTTGGTGGGCAGCAGCTCGATTTCAGCGCTGATCTGAGACTCCTTCATCCCAGCCATACGTTTGATCCTACAGAAGATTACACAAACAGTAAGCTTTAACACACTCAAGAATAAATATGGGCCAAGCAAAACAGGCTACAAAACAGGAGAGGACATTGTGTGAGAAGGAAGGAACAAACTAAAAAGGTTGGTAATAATTAACTTGCCGGCAAGCAGAGTACTACTACTCACTTCCAGACAATGGCGTTCTCACTAGCCTTGTACTTGGCTTTTCCCTTCATACAAATGACCTGCACACCACTGGTGTTGAGCGGCGTTGGGATACGCACCTGCAGAGTTGATAACGGAGTTGTTTTGTAACTTGGAATTTGTGCGTGCGTTTACATTTGTCAGAGGCTCGACTTTACAGAGCACTCACCTCAATCTTCTGAGCTAGCAGTGAGGGTTTGAAGTTGGACTTGATGACCACCTTGACCTCCAGTTTAGTGCGGCCCACCTCCCTGACCAGAGGAATTACTCGAAACGGCAGAATGATGTCTTTAGTGGTGCGATACCTGCAACGAGGAGGAGGAATGCTCTTAACACGGATTCCCTCAGGTTCACTTGTTTCACTGTTAACGTTTCGTCTGGACAGTTCAATCATAAATTGAAAGCTTTAAAACAACTGACTGAATCTACTGACCTCATGAGCTCATATTCTCCATCAGGGGGGATGAAGCTGATGCTGCGCTCTGAGTCAAACTTACTGAGACGCACACACTGGTGGAAAGTGCAGTCGTCGATGGCTATGGACTGCTTCCCGCTGCCAGGAGAGAAAACACACAAAAGTGACAAAGGAGTATTAGTCCACATATGAAGTCATGACAGTCCAATCCAAAAGCTAAAACTACTACTCTCCCTCAGTCCAGAAACATAGTTTAAAAAAAACAAACATCTACATGTGAGTACACGCACGGACACAAGTGCTAGTGCTGAGATGTCAGCCTGGTTGAGGTTAATGAAACTATTCTGAAATTAATTCACAGTCTTTGTTAGGTGTATAGGTGAAGGGTTAAAAGTCAAGCAGGCACATGTGGGATAAGAAAACAAACCATTCTACAAAAAAAAGGAAACAACCAACGGGCAGAAGAGTTAAGGTGTGTTTGATTTGTGTTGAGTGTCTATGTGTTGGGTGGAGGGGGTGGGGGGGATGGTTGCACAGTGCATATGTACAGATTCTTAATGTGCGAAAGGGCTTGGACAAGGACAAGTGTGTGTTTGTGTGTGTTGAGGGGGCCAAGGGTGAGGACAGTTGTCAGTACAGTACCTTCCTCCCCCTAAATCACTGAGGTACAGCACATAGAAAAGAAAGAGAGGGAAAGAAAGGAGAGATGCATCCAAAGGAAAGAAAAATTAAAGAAATTAAACAGCTTGTCTTGTCATGAACAAGACAACACTCATAAGAACAGACAGGGGACTAACAGACAAGGTGGGCTCTTAAAATTTTAATCCATTTCTTTTTTCCATCAGGGTTTTAAAGATTGAAAAAAAGTTATAGCACCAATGACAATACACAAACTAAAATGCAGACTAAATCATTTTCAGCATCAATGTCAAAATATGGTTTAGATTCAATTTGCTGTCGCTTTGTCATCACTCACCTCTTCCCTGCGTCATCGGACGCTCCTCCCTTGCCCTGCTTGTCGATGACGATCTTGTCATTCATGCCGAATTTACACTCCGGCATCCCACTCAGGTAGCTCTTCATCACTACTCGGCCAGACACGTGGGCGCTCAGGACCTGGCCTGGATGGACGGGGCAAAAATAGAATAAATCAGATCTAAAATTGTTCAGAACATGGTACATATGGGGATTACCTGCCTCATTTTTTGTGTTATACAGCCTAATTTTGCTCAATCCTCATCTTTCAAAAATAAAGATTCACAAGAAAGAAGGAATTTGCTTCATGCAAAATTTTGTTTTCATGAGTGATCTTTCTAAACACAAAGTAAAAATGTGCAGGTTTTGAATCACTGAGCAGCACTGCAGCTGAAACTGGCAATGACCAAGAGCACCATATTGGCCACTAAATGGACAACTAGTGTTTCCCAGGTACAGAATTAGCTCTTAGATAAAATCTTAATAAATAGAAGTGTAAGCATTCTGTCTAAAGAAAAACAAAATTTCCCTCAATCTTTCACACCAGCAGTGGCCGTCCAGTTCGGTGAGGCCTAACAGACCTTGTGGCGACATGAGCAGGTTGACGCTCTCCAGTACATCCAGGAAAAGCTCGTTGCGGCGATACTTGATGCCCTCTCGACGCCAGCCGATCTGCCCTGTCACCTGGCTGGTGATCTGAGACTGCTCCTCTTTTGTCTGGGAGACAGGGAGAGAAGCTGTGTCACTACTGACAAAAGGAGAGGCCTGACAGACTGACAAAAGCAGGGCAGCGATCAAGGGGGATCATTAACACTACAGCAGAGGACGAAATAAACATAACACATGAATTTCCTGAGCTAGAACCTCAGCGTGGTGTTTATTACCTGGTGCTGAAGTGTGAAACGTCCAGGACCACAGATGGAGCAAAGAACGAGACAAAAAACAAAAACAGTAAAATATTATTTCATTTGGTTAGTTAATCATACACATTGTTTACATATAAAAAATATGCCAACTAAGTTTGTTTTTTTCTACACACAATTTAAATCGTATTTACCACCAGTAAACCAGTTGAATTTACTTAAGTGTTTTGCAGGTAAATAGCTGTGGAAAAATATACATGCTTTCCTCTAATAGTGTCCTATATTATGTCATCTGCACTGTTTTATACTATATCCACAAAGAGACACCAGCCAGACAGAATTAAATCACTGTTACTGCCTATCTTGCTTGTAGCTCTTTGCATTTAGGAATAGGTTTCAATATAATGCTGAGTGCTGCTGACAGCTGCTACACCAAGTATAATGGATTATAATAAACCAATCTCATAAAAGTGTTTTGATCTGCCTGATCCAGATCAAACAAACCTCAATAAAACCATGTATTTATTACCTGTTTATTACTGTTGATTCCCCAAGTTGAGTTCTACTCAGAGACTCTACTCAAGTTTCTATTATGTAGTGTACCTGCACTGGGTGGGTATACTGCAATACAATTCAGAAGCAATACCAGCTACCACCTCCACAAGGACCATTAGGTTGAGTTAAATGGTTTCACTATACGCCAACCTCATTTACTGGAAGTCTGTAGGAGGTTGTGTTAGTTTTAGCTAAGTCTATCTAATAACCTGGGAATGCCTTCTGTTTACTGACCTGTCCCTTAATGCCCTGCTGGGTGATGAAAGTCTTCAGAGCGCCGGTCTCTGAGTTCTGGGGGTAGCCAAAGTCCAGGATCTCTGTATGAACAAACACAAACATTACAGCCTCTAACAGA
The DNA here is from genome assembly GCF_900324485.2 of Mastacembelus armatus. Classification (NCBI taxonomy): domain Eukaryota; kingdom Metazoa; phylum Chordata; class Actinopteri; order Synbranchiformes; family Mastacembelidae; genus Mastacembelus; species Mastacembelus armatus. The sequence goes on along the minus strand of NC_046649.1, from coordinate 10,972,102 downwards.
TAAGAATGGTAAGAAAACTAGGACAGAAAAAAACCCCAACATTGACCAAGAGAGACATCAGATGGTCTAACGCTTTCATCCTGTACCAGACCGTAGCTGCAGGTTAATCCCTGGTCAATGCCAATCACACAAGACCCAAGTCTGCTACTGTACTTTGTGTTCTGCCATCATTATTGATATTTACAACATAATGTTTGATTCTGTATGCCCCACAGCTGCCCGCTTCTCCATTCATTTCATATTATGGGGAAACTTATTACACAAACAAACATCAAAGTAGTCGTCTCCTACCGTCCAACAGCTCATAGATGAGCACAAAGTTGTTCTTGATGTTCTCCTCGCTGATCTTGCCAAAGTAGGCCGTCATGACGTCACACATCTTGTAAAGGAACTCGAACACCATGGCGGCGTTGACATTCTGCTTGGTGACTGCCGCCAACCAGATGTTTGAGCGCTTGACATGGAAGAAGCTGGTGCGGGCAATATTGGTCACTGGGGATCGAACCTGCTGGCGGGCGTGAATCACATTCACACGGAACGCATCTACCGCGTTACGCCTGTAACGTGATGAAGGAGAACAAGAATGACAGAGACAGACAAAACAAAAAAAAAAAAAAAAAAAAAAAAAAAAAAAAGAGCCTTTAATGTCAAAAGCAGAGAACTGTTCCAGGCTTTTACGCAAGAGTCAGGCAGCTATTAACAGTATCCCACCCTGTGACATCGTGTGAAAATGCTGCTGGAAAGCAAGTACAGCAAGTTTATTATCAGATCTGCACTGATCTCAAAATAAACAAACCCTTTAGGTATCAACAACACTTCCATCCATTTAAAGGAATGAGCAATTATCAAAACATGTCCATCCAACTGAAAAAGGACACCTTGGGTTTGTGCGCTTAGAGGGAGAAAAGGACTACTGTTTTGTGTAAATAGGGATAATTATCAGGATGGTAAAAGAAAATTCTGTGAGATTTGGTTGATACTGAGCAACAGCATTATAATTAACTGGAGACTATGGGAACAAAAGATATATATTGGTCTAAATATGATCTTTATTTGAACGGCTATTTAAAAAAAAAGGTAGATGTCACATGAATTACATTTGAATTCTGATCTACTGAAAATAAGTGAGACAAGGTCCATCTTAGCTTACTGCCAAGATGCTCCGGAGAGACGCAGCCCTGATTGAAGTGGATTTATGAATAACTGGGCTTAGTGGAGAGGAGGCAGCACGTTCTGACAAGAATACTAAATCCTGCTGGCAAATGCCTGAGAAGAATATACAGGTGCAAATCTTAAAATACAAATAACTTTGCAGGAATCTATTTAGATGTATAACACTGGCTAACTGGAAGCTGAAAACACATAACCCCCCCCCCCCCCCAAAAAAGTATATATTATATGCAAACCTTTAAACTGTCTCTATTTTTGAATGGTACCATGAAAAACAAACCAGACATCTACCGGTGGCAGCCTCCTTGATTTACATTACAAACACCGGAACATGCGATGTCTATTATATTTGTCAATGTCCCACAGATATAAACTCCAGTGTAGGTTATTTCATTCAAGAGATGCCAAATACAGATAAGACCGTCAAATGAATCTAAAACACCTCTTGGCTTCTATGTGACAAAAGGCAAAAAAATAAAAAAAAAAAGATGAGAGGACTAAATTATTGATCATATCTCATGCTCAGACCACATGCTTAGGCTCTGGTAGAGCTGATGGTGAGCAACAATAAACATTGGCGGGCTCTGGTAGTGGCTGAATTGTCTGGCTTTCATTGATTGGCTGGTGTATTTCAGTAACTGGAGGTTTGTTTACCGCTGTAATGTCATGACAGGTGACTCATGCTTACAGGAGGTATTAGGAAGTTGGCAGTAGATTTAATGGGCATGCAATTTGGGGTTTTGGGGGGGTCACTGATCGGTGGCCATGAGAGGAAAGGGTCATGCTTGATTCCTTGGAGCGACTCTTACCTATTCCTATAGGGGCCAAGATGGACAGATGGAGGAAAATGGTGATACAGAGGATAGAGAAGGAAAAAAAAGGATGAAGTAAAAGGAGAGTAGAGACAAAAATGCACAAGAGACATTTTCGTGCATCATGTACACAGACAGAGTGAGTAACATGGTGTTTGATATGATGCCATCGTTGTAACTGAGTATCTCAGGAGAAGATTGGCAACATTATATTGCGCTCTGTGTTACATCTACAACAGCATGGCAAGTGCTGATTAATTAGTACCACTGCATAACAGCTTCATTGTTTCAAGTGGATCAATGATCTATCTCAGCATTAACTAAAAGCTCTAACCGTGCGTACCAGAGCTGTTTCCACATCACCACACATACACTGCAGGCATTAGGGTAACATAATGTGTCTGGTTTACTCTGTGTTGCTGCAGCAACAAGGAGGATCACCAAAAGCAAGTGATGCAGTTGGCATCAACAAAAATGATCACAGTGGAAATGTGTGGACAACAGCAGAATGTAATTTTTCTTTCTACTGAAAAACAAATGAAAGTGTTCCTCATTATACACATTCTAGGAAAATGACCTGTGGTTATGAAAGCCTGAATTCAATTTCTGTTCCCTTTTAGTATGTATTCAGTGTTATTCTGCAGAACCCACTGTGCTGTGTGTCTGAAGGGAAACAGATGTATTTGTGCTGGTGTTGGGCAATGAAGGAGCAAAGACTAAAGCTAAAGAAATAGGCGACGGAGGGGATCCTTGTGCACACAGAAGTCTGCATGCCATTTAAACACACCTGTACACCTTGCATTTGTTTAACTCTAATAGCATTTCAGTGGCACAGTCTGCTGGTGCAACATGCCACGCTGAGCAGCTAGCTTTACTGAAATAAATGTAAAGCTAGCTGCTTTATTTTTTTCACAGCAGCTAGCACAGTGTTTCTGTGGAGAAAATAACAGAAACACTGTCAGCACCAGAAACTTCATTTTCCAAACTGAATCAACACCTCGGAATATTATCACCTTCATGAAAGAGGATTCATTGCAAAACTGTTGTTTTAGACTGCACAATTTGTAGGTAGTTGTACATAATAAACTGGAAACTGTGTGCACCGCCACCCTTGTGATCTCTCTGTACTTTGCCGACCCCCACTGTGTAAATCCACAAGACAACTGGAACAGAGTATGCTCTGCAAACATCCTACTTTGACCTCAGTCCAAACACTGAATGTGACTGGGTGTACACAAAACAGAGGGTGATAATAGGGTGTATCTCCACAGCACATCAACAGTGTATCACAAACAAGTAACAAAGAAAAGGCAAGGAAGGAAGAAAGTGTAAAAGATCTCATAATTTATACTGTGTTCTTCTGGCCCCACAGCTGAGTCTACAAAACCGTTATGGATATGATGTAGCCTTTGACCTGTCACGTTAAGTACCAAACCCTGACCTACATTTTTTTTTTTTTTTTTTAACTACATGGTTACACCACAGGCTATGCTGGATAATGCAACTACGCTTCCAGTTGTTCATCTTAGAGTAGGCAAAGGAACAATTTCCTTTCTACCACAAGCTCTCAGTTTTGGACTGGCTCATGCCTTGTCTGTGTTTAGTTACTGACATCAGAGTCTATTTTAATATCTTTTTACATTGTGCCACAACAACCTGCTGTAATTTTAATGTTTTTTTTCCAAAGCAGACAATTATCAATTCCCCATCCCTTCCTGTCAGAATGAAGAAAATTGCTGTTTTTGATATAATTTTGATATTTTTTTTTAAAGCTCAAAAACCTGCACCACCAAAAAAAAAAAAGAGAGAAAAGAAACTGTCAAAGATAGGAGACATGCACACTTACCCACTAATCATTTTCAGGTTGTATTAAAGGTGGGGACCCTTCTCTTTTGTGAGTACTTATTTTGAAAGAATGAGTCCAATGTTACAATGACAGAGGACTTATCCGTGACGGGTTCAACATCTTAAAGATGATCCTTCTTTAAATCCTTCTTCAAATACATTTAATGAAACTACTAGGAAACCACCTATAATGCAGATTTAAGAAAAAATATGAATTTATTTTTTTACATTGATTGGGTATGTCATACCCAAAATAAGCCATTTGACTGAAGGCATTAAAGCTAAATGTTATCATTCCATATCCAAAGAATGAGATGTGGTTGTCAATACAGAGTACAGCATATCAACAGTGAGGTCAGTTTAGAAGATCTACACTAACTCTTTTCAACAGAAGCTGTGATTTGAACCAAAATCATTACCTCATACAATATAGAAAAACAGTGAAAGAGGATATTTTTCCATGCTTATGTACAATTGGACTTTTTTGTCTTTATAGTCACTGCAAGCTGCCATTGTCATTTATTTACTGGGAGGATCACTGCATTTACATAGTAATTTTCCTTCCGATTCTTAACATGTATGCATGTGACGGACGTGGTGTAATCTAAAAGTCAGTGAGATTGCCTTAAATGTAATACCACACAGGCTGAGCCTGAACTTATATAATATAACAAAATATATAACAAAAAAAGACATATGTAAGCTTATTGCCTCGGAAAAGGGACAAATACTTTCTCATCCCCACAGGACCAGGACCTTGTCACAGACCTAGGTTCCCCAATATTTAGGAGTGTGACTGAAGCTTTGCTCCTGTGAAACATACCCTATGTCATCTCGGTAGACCCGGGAGATGAGGACCTCCCCCTTGTGGTTGTAGATGAACAGTCCTCCAATCATTGTGGCTGCTTCTCAGTCCCAACTGGCCATGGTGAAACCAAATCCCGCCTGACAAGAGATAGAAATGGAGCAAAAGATTGCAGGAAGGAAACAGGGAAAGGAAAAGGGGGTGACAGAGAAATGAAAGCAGTGAAAAGTGAGAGAGCGACCAGCAGTACAGGGGGGCATTTGTCCCTCACATCCGCTTTTTCTGTCCTTCCTTCTCACACAGACACACACTCGCCCACTCTATTGCCAGTTGAATGTCCCCTGCAGCTGCACCACTGTTGTGACTCATTTTTGTTACGTGCATGTGCATAAAAGCGAAAAAGGCTCCTCTACCACCACTCTCCCCACAGTAGATTCCTTGTTTGCTTCCAAAGTAAGATTATCAGCAGATTAGCAATGGCCAGTTTGAGGCAGGATGCCATCAGGTAGACGTCAAGAAATCTGTTGCTCTTACTGGATTGCATTTTACTGCTTGATGCTGCTTGGACCTGATCAGACTAAACATGAAATCTAAAATAAGATTACAACTAAAGCCTATAAAAATCACCAGGGGAAACTGAGATGAAATTGATTTGCGTATGGTCTAGAACAACAAATCATAGGAATTTGCTTCCATTCAAGAATGAAGCTTCTGGAAACCAGCGGATGAAGGACATGATTGAGATTCCTCGAAGACAGAGGTCATACAACTTCAACTAACGGTGGTCCAAAAAGTCACACGACTTAAATACAGGCCCGTGATTAGTAAAACCATTTTTCCCATTACCAAAACGCCGAGTCGTGACCGAATAAGACACCGGGACCTGAGCGGGCTGAATCGCTCTTTCATTGGCCGAAGTCAAGATGTCTGCTCACTCGAGCCATTTCCTAACGTTCATCAATTTTTCATATTTCTTCTTCTGCTCGTCGGCCGGTGAGGGACGTCTTTGCTCGAAACCCTGTTATATTTTATTCTTTAAGAGGCTACAGTCCTGATGGAGGCTTGACCTTCAGCTACGATCGAAGTGATGGAGAACAGACCGAGTGAGCGGTAGCAGGCTAATTTAGCTGACGATAGCAGGCTAGCTGGTGTGAAGCCGACCAGCGGTTCGTTAAATGGACTTCCGGTAAGGAGAACTTCTGATCTTTTGACGACCATTTACCACACAACGGTATTAATTATCAACGAGGAGCAAATTAATAAGTTTGGGATTTTAAAACCAACGTCATCTGTAATGTTATGTAATTAAAAAATAAGCGTAATGGCATACAGTGGACCTTTATTTTAAGAGTAAAAACCTAACCATTTCCGTTTGCACATTAGCTGCCGCGGCTAGCTTGACGTTAGCTAGGGGAGTCGCAGCTAGCTTAGCTAATATTAGCATCGCCAACGGATGAAATCGTCTCACCGGCTTTCCGTAACGATTACCGGGCTATAGACAATCACTTCGCTCCGAAGGTTTTAACCTACTCGACTTCGATGACCTTACCCTAGTTCTTTCACGGACGCCACCAGTTTTCGCTCCCCGTTTGGCCTCGGATAGCTTATGTCAGGATCCAGTAGGCTCCCAGTGCTCACACCCGCTTATTCCGCTCCTTCCTCCTGGTCCTCGGTCAGCTGACCCGCCGTCCTGACGCACAGCCGCTCCGCCGCGACAGGAAAAGGCGCGGCCGCAGCGAAGTGTTAACCGCACCCAGGCCGGGCTGTGATAAGGCTCACACACTGGTCAGTAATTTGTTTGATGGTAATGGGGGTAATAACTATATAGGGCGGCGCGGAGGAATAGTGGAGTTTTTAAAATGCACCTGGCATGTGCTCAACTCGTTTAATTAAATGTTCTTGAGGAACCTGACCCCTACCTTTTTTTTTTGTCCACAGTGAACCAATTCACCAATCTACAGAACCCCCCCCCCCCCATTCATTTCTGAGGCAAATGTACACAGGCTCATCTCTCACACACCCACAGCCCACACACACATCTGTGCACCAGATTGGCCAACCTTCACATTCCTGCTCCTGGACAGCCTGGAATCCACTGCTTTTAAATGCAAATATGACCTCAGGTACCATGGGGGGAAAAGGACTAGGTTGCAATCTTCAAACATATGCACACACACTCAAATAAAAACATAACACAGAGCAGCCAAGTTAAGTCATAAAACTATATTTATAAATAAAAAGACATTTTTTTCCTCAATAAAAGAGTAGTGTGTGAAAGACATGGTAAGAAATTTTTTTCCATTATACATTATCACAAGACAGAGTCTGAAAATGCTCTGGTTAAAAGATGAAAATGCAGTGTAGTGTAAAAAATGACTCTTGAAGCTGGATGCTCGTGTTTAACATTGAAAAATGAAACTAGTTGTGACCAGCTACCTATATAGTACAACAAATGCATTCTTACAGTAAGGACTGTGATTCTCTTGCACTACATACAAATTTTCCATTTCTTTCTCCCAAGTCAGGCAAACATTAAAGAGTCTCAATAAGGTTAGCAGTTAGTGTTCAATTCTTACTTTCAGTTTTTCTTGTTAGAGGTCAGCAAGTGGGATTTGAAAGACTGGAGGGAGGGAAGAGGCTTCTTTTTCTCTCAGTTTTGATATGGACACGGGTGGGGGAGGACAGAGAATGTTAGATAAGAAAGAGGAGCGTAGACACGAACAAATGAAAAACAACCATGTTGAAAAGAGCTGAGTCATCTTTCCCAGCTGTGTGTTTCCACTGCCTCCCTCCATTTCTCTTGCTCTTTGTCCTCACACAAACCCTTCCCCACAGCGGAGCAGAAAATGAGAGTGGTGCTTTGGTTCCATGTTGAGCAAGAAGGTTTCTTCACTGAAGAAAGTATCACCACTTTTACAAGGAAGAACAAGAGAGCAGGAACACGTTCTCAGCATACACAACAGGATTGGCTCCATTTCTGCTTTTAGGAAAGTGGAATCAAGGCCTTGGTTTAAGCTTCTGCAATCTTCCCTCCCTCTTGTCCATGTCTTGTTACGCTGTCCTTCTCAGTCTTGTGTTGACATGAGAAAGCCTAATGTTTTACTCTGTTATCAGCCTATAAAGCTGCATCACATTACATCAACAAAGAACTCTCCGGCATTGCCGACCGCCATGCGCAGAGACTGGCGTGATGCAGTGAGCTCAGGGGGCACAGAGGCAAGCTCTCTGCCTGGTGGGGCGCCTGGTGCAGCTGTAGACAGATGCTGGGGCTGTGGGGGCAGACCAGGGGGGCCATAGACTAGGCCAGGCCCATAGGTTATTGAGTGGGAGTTGGCACTACGGTGGCTAACAGAGCTACGGACACTTCGCTCACTAGGGGGAGCCACCGAGCGCTCGCTTGGAGCTCGGTGGCTCCTGATCTCAGATTCGCTGCCACTGCCACCAGATTTCCGACCCTCGTTCTTGCTGCAGTTCGAACCACTGCTTCCTGTGGACAGAGTTGAAGAGAGAGTCATTATTGTGTGTCGAGTTTTTTAAATTCAATCTGAGTTACCTAGATGAGCCACTTACTCCCCCTAAAAGTGACGCAGACAGTACTGACCCAGTTTGTGGGAGACTCTCAGGAGGGTTGCATGACTAATGCAGACATGGGCAAGGAGGATTCACTGCCTTTCACAGGCCAAATAGCTCAACCATTAAAGAAGGCAATTACATTTTTATTTTATTGCCACAAACAGGCTGCTTGCTTTTACAGCAGGTTCTTCAGACTGATGAATGTTAAACCATAAAAGCTCATATGATTAAAAGAACAGAGTGTTCCGCTTGGAGCTCTTGTTAACATATATGCCACCAAGTCCACAGATAGATGATGAAAACATCACATCAAATGAGTCTCTCGTTGCTCATTAGAGAAAGAAAAATGTGAAACGTTAGTCTAGCTTCGTAGAAGCAAGGGAAACACTGAGTGATAGAAGACAACTTACAACAGCTCCCTAACTGTGTTATTTACATCCTGCATCTTGTTAGCTTGTAAACTATGCATCAGTATATGCAACCACAAATTGAGGACAGGACATCTGAGATGTGTGCAGTCAGTGGGCCCAGCTGTTGTTAGTCAGCAAATAGCTCCATTGCGTAAGAAAACTGCTCCTAAAACCAGTGTCTGCTTTTCTATTTGTTGTTGTTGTATATGTTAAATACACAAAATGCAACATGTAAACAAGCTTTGAAGCTGTTGGAGAGAATATTTTTTAGTCTTGATAAGAGCTTTGTTGTGTCCTTGAAATCTTTCAAGTAAGCCAATTATGTAGTGAACCTACAACTGTATAAAAAGTGTGGGAAAAACATTTATGTCTGGGTAAAACAGCCAACAAGATGCAAAACAGCAAAAAGCTGTACTATTCTTTTAAATCTCTCTCTGCAAACTGGCACCTGAATCTCTAACTGTACATGTGGAAAGTGTTTTTTATAAAAGTGTGGTAGTTTGCTCCTTCTCATGCAATGCAGCATGAATCGATGGTTTTAACTGTGTTTTACTGCGACTGTGCTGCCCTACTCTAAGCATTAAGTGTTTGCAGCATACAGGATGGATAATGGGAAAAAAAAGCAATCGCCAGCTGTCTTAAGGGTTTCTCTATACATTCTGATATTTTTTCAATATCTACTATGTATGCTTCGTAAAGCAACAAACTACAAACCACATTTCAGTTCTACATGGCACAAGTGCTTTTCAATACTTAATATGTTTCCCACTACACCTCCGTCTCTAGTGACTGTTCTTCAGTACAGGTATACTGGACTTGTGATGAACACATACAGTGTGTATTCAAGTGTACTCACCACTGTGTTGGCTTCCTGCACTGCCAGCACCTGGTCCACCATGGAAGGGCTGTGGCAGGTCATAAGGGTGAGGGATGGGGAACTGGTAGGGGAGGGTCATGGGCCAGGGGGCAGCCCCAGGGTGGGGCAGAGGGGGCAGAGTGTCCTGATCTGAGGCTCCTCCACTGGAACCATCATGGTCATGAAGAGAAAGGTGGGCCATGTCTTAGGTAGACAGAAGCAGAAAAACTGATTTACTTCCACAGCAACAATCCACTGCTTAGAGAACATTTGACATCCTAAAAGATTAGCTAACCAAAGACATGAGTCTACACTCACTTCCACAAAGGTCTCCAAAGACATAGTAGCACTGTTCAGAGAAGGTGATCTTATTGACAGTGTGTCGGATGTAGCCAGCCTTCAGCAGGTTGCTGGCATATTTGCGGGCTTCACGGCGGTCTGAGAAGCCTTCCACATGATGGAAGAGCCAGTCCACCACATCAGAACCTATGGGACAAAGACATACACTTTTTAGGTACTAAAAATGTCACTCCAGACCTTTTAGTTATATCATACTCTATGACTAATGCATTGTACAGAATATCCAAGGGAATTTGAAACAACTACAGTATATTTTAAAATTGTAATATTTTTAGTAACGCATTGTTAGCTGGAGGACTTTTGTTTCTCTACCTTAAGCTTTAAAATACTTCAAACATGCTCTGTGGGATTTAAGTCAGAGGACACACTTGTTTTCACTTTTCCTTCTCCAAATGTTGTTTTTTTTTTAAAAAAAAAAAACTCCTGCGAGATTTTTTTTCAGTGTGTTTGGGATCACTGACATGTTGGAAAATTTGTCTTTTGCCAAATGTCTTGAGGCCAAGTCATCTTTTCATTTGGTATTGGATATACAAACTGGGGTTGGTTTGGACATCTATAAATGTCATCTCTCCCCCACCTTCTGCACTCATGCCCTCCCATCTCCTTCGTGGTCGGCACTATACAGTTCCTATGTTGGTCCTCACCAAGTCCATAACACACTCGCTGCTCCAAACTAATTTATTTTGGTTCCATCTGACCAAAAAATGTTCTTTCAAAATTCATCAGGCTTCTTTTCATGTTTTCTTGGCAAAGTTTAAGCTCACAGTTTTGTGCCATTATGTGAGTAACGGTTTTCTTCTTGAACATTGTCCATGGAACTGATTACATGGCTTCACGCTGATCTGTCACTCAAACACTAAATTCCACAGCTAATTCTTGTTCCAGGTTAAACACATGTATCTGTCTATCACATTAATCTGTCAGTTTTTAATGCAAAACTGTGTAAATTGTGCATCAAGTTATTTTTCAAGAATGGCCACAGCACCTTCTTACTATATGGTTATGTATGCACCATGGCTCTTTTCCAAACCACTGCTGAATCTTTTATCTTCAGTAGCCTACTGATGAACTTGTACCCTCTCCCATATTCATGAAATCTCAAAATCCTATTTCTTACTTTTTAAGGCAATTTCTTACCATGTGGAACCAGGAACCAAAATTGAGAAAGCTGTGGTGTTTATATGTTACTTTATAACCTTATTCATGCAGCTTAGCTGGAAATCACATTAGCTGCAGTACACTATTTAATTGTGTATTTTACTGGTTGAAACAAAGGAAATACCACCACTGTGATATGTGACATGGAGTGATGAGAGATAATATTCATTTAGATGATGATTATTAATTTCTTGGAAAGTAAAACTATAATGACTTTTTTTGATTTACACGTACCAATAAAAGCATTAGCGATGGTAATCTTGAGCCACATCCTGTCCCGCACCTCGAGACCTGACTCTGGGCAGGCCATGGCCTTAGCAACTGTTGCCATGTCGCTGTGGATGGAGAGGTGGAAGTCATCGAATCCTGGAGCGGATCAGAGGACATGTACAAATAAACAGGAGAACTAAAATACATCCTCGTTTCAGAGCTGAAATGAAATCGGTTGGAGATATTTATCAGTAAACCAGTTCTAGGAACAAAGATACTAATCTCCCAGTATAAAAACCGTTGAGTTGGATTCTGTTTCCTAAACATTTGAATGAAAAAAAACAGCTGAGTACTGTTATCTGGAAAACAGCAAAAATGTTGGACTGTTTTGGAATTTGCCACAAATAATATTTGGTTTCCTGTGGTCTGGACTGTAATTTGACCCCTGTCCTGCCTTGACCAATAATTAGACTGGCTGAGACAAAGTCTTGGTTTGCTTGGTCTACAGCTGAGCTAGTCTTGATATAAACTTGCTTTTTGCTCCCACTTTCCCTCAGTCTGCCTAATCTAATTCTATTTTAACCAGTAACTTCCTTTATTTTCCAGAATACCTTCAAACTATAGTAATAAACCTTTTAAAAGGGTGTGAACATATTGTGGTGTACATGTGGCCATTTAATGTGAGATATTCTTCAGCTGTCAGTTACATAAACAGAAGAAGCTAGTTGCTGTCAGTGCACATTAACAGTCACACCCTTGATGCAAACGCAATCTTTTGAGAGGCTGCATTGAATTATACCCTGATTTCTAAGGGACTGACACCAAAGCTGAATTGATTTTTTCTCTTTTGAAATATATCCAGGCAGTATATCTCCAGTTGGCCATTTATCCAAAACATATGAAAAACATATTATTAAAATATACAAATGAAGCCTAAATAGCACAGCACACCAGAAATATCCTTTTTTTTTTTCGTGTAGAACTGATAAGGATTTTTACAAGATTAAAGTATGGGACTTAGGTCAATTTTATTCTCTGTCTGAAAGGAAAAAAGCAAATCATATCAACTTGGTAAAGAAAATGTGTCAAGGGAGGAAAGATTTTTCTCCAGAAAGTAAAAAAAAAACATTACTGTCCTTCCAAAGATTACAGGGAAGATGAAAGTTGTGAGTTATGGCTCAGTTTTGACAAGACTTACTGAACAGATGGAAGCTGTGAGGCTGAGCACAGTAAAAAGCTGGAACAGAGAGAAGTCACAGGAATGCAGTGAAAGGGCAGGGCTACTCTTAATGCAGAGCCTTACAAATGCATCATAGGACGATAGCAAGATTACTGCATCTTTGGAAGCCGGAAAGCACAGTTTCTGAAATGGTTTAGAACTTCGTGTTTATGAAAGTGAAAACTTGAAATCCTGGTGGACTGTTGCCTTATATCCCAGTAATGTGAATGGTCAAATTTGTTTCTTAAATGAAGAAGTGAACTGCACATTCAAAGATGGGTAGCATGTGAGCAAAACTATACAGAGACAAAATGAAAATGAATGGAGTAACTAAGAGTTAAGATAGAACGTTTCAGTTGTTTTGATTGAAAGTGCCTTGATAACAAGCCACAACAGGCAACTGCAGGGGGTGATTTGACTCACGCTCAGTTTCAGGGATAGAGCTGCTGATGGAGGAGCTTGTGGAGGTGACGGTGCTCATGGAAGGACTCATGCCATAGGGCGGGTACACCCCAGTCATAGCTGCCGTGTGGGACACCCATGCAGCTGGGTCAATGGGCCGGATTGGCTCACCTGTTGAATGAAGCATTAAGAAAGGATTTGGAGTTCTTATCCAAGCCAAAGTAACACAGACCAACACAGAAAAATGAAAGAAGTAGTAAACACTCACTCCTTGGTAGAGCAAAGCAGCTCCGAGGATTCGGGTCCCAGCATTTGGCCACGGTCAGAGTAATGGGCCTGATATAAAACACAAGAGACCAAATTTACACAGATAGTAAACACTGACCTAAAAAGAAAAAAAAGAAAAAAAAAAAAAAAAAAACACAGAAGAGCTTTAGCTTCCACTTTACTAGAACTCTTGTTTGCATCTGTGCTTTATGGAAGAATATTTCTCTGTATTAACACAAGAAGATGATTGCATGCATTAATGTGTGCCTGATGCTTACCCTGGCTTGTGCACAATGTCCCTTAGTACGCGAACTGCGTCATCATTGCTCATGTTCTCAAAGTTGATATCATTCACCTACACAGATAAAAATGTAAGAAATACAATATTATAATTTCTAATGTTTGAAAACATGAAAACTCAAATTATGGCAATAATAAAGGATGGTCTCAGATTGTTTCCTTTATAAAGAAGGGAGAAAACATTTCAATAAGTCCCACAACATAAAGCCTTAGGACAGGCATAGTTTCCAATCAGGGTGAAAGAATTTAAGAAAAAAAGAACATGGATAAATTAGCATTAGAGAGTTCTGAGTACATTTAGCAACACTAACATAACATTGTAAATACAAATATGCAGGCAAGAGAGGAATAAAATGGACAAAGACTACAGTAAACAGAAAAATCTTAATTCCCTATGCAGTTGATTACCATGTCTTTTCATTTTATGGCAGCTGCTGGCACTAAATGCAAACACAACATACAGCCACCTACACACACTTTCCTGGTCCAAGTCCCAAGTATGCACCAGCACCATTTTTTTTATCCTCTTATGTGCAAGTCTCTCTCTCTAACACACAGAGACACATACCTGCAAAAGCATGTCCCCAGGCTCTATGCGTCCATCTGCAGCCACAGCTCCTCCTTTCATGATGGAACCAATGTAGATTCCTCCATCTCCCCGCTCATTGCTCTGACCAACAATACTGATGCCCAAGAAGTTGTACTTCTCTGTGAGGTGGAGAGGAACAGACAATTTATACTCAAGAGTCAAGTGACATTGTGATGAATTAAGAATGCACAACTATGACTGTATGAGCAGGCTTTATTCAGACAAACCACAGACTATATATCCCACCAACAAACTGAACTGCATTCTGTGCATGTCACTCACCCATGTTGAGAGTAACAGTGATGATGTTCAGAGACATGGTGGAGTCTGTGATGCTGCTGAATGATGAAGACTGGAGGGAGGAATAACGTCATATGAAAGAAAACAAATATATGTGAGTAAAATAATAAAAGTTAAGATCTAGAATATATGTTCTTCATAAAACAGCCTTTGGCTGATTTGCAGTCCATGATGTCCAGTGTGGTCTCACCCTGTCCATATTTGAGGCCTTAGGTTTCCGTCGACGGCGGCGGTGTCGTCTCATTAGTCGAGAGGAACTCTGCTCAGTGGAGCTGCTAAACCTGAATTGAAGAAGTGACAAAAACTTTTCAAATACATATGAAAATAGTGTACATACAAGCTGAAAATCAATATTGCTGCTCTATAATGATCACAACAGGAGTTTGTATGTTGGCTGTGCAACTAATCATGTTTGTCAATGTTTTTTTATTCATGTGGCTGCAAGCCAGGTTTCTCCTCCTAAGATCATTTATCTGACAAAATAACACCATGCTAGCAGATAATGAGTCAAAACACAACAGACCATAGTGTAAATAAAAATACTTGAACAAGCATATGAACACGTTGTCCCCATATAACTTTTCTAAACCTTACTGTTACCTAAGTGCTGTATCCAAAATAAAAGTTACTCCTGCCAGGAGTAAAGAGCAGTTTTAAGTGTTTGTATACAGCATCCAATGTACTTCAATTTGAAGTTACCACCTGACTGACAAATCATCAGCTGGAACTAATATCCAAAAAATTCTAATTCTTTCTCTTGTTAAAACCACCTCTATATATGAGCTATACTGACCAAACATTTTAACAGAGTCACAATGAGAAAAAACACCCCTGAGGGTGCCCAAAGACTGAAACCAGCAGAGTCTCTGAGATGAGTGTTAGATATTTCTACAACTCCTGGAGGAGAACCTGGGGGGTAACCAAAAACACCACCAGACAGTAAGACGGTAACTAATCTCTGCCAAATTCCACTGACTAATCCCAGGTGCATTCCTCGAGCCAAATGCATTTTCTCATCTGGAACAAGCAGACAATCTGACCTGCTGGTTGCGTCGTCATCCTCTGAATCAAAGCAGGAAGTGGACTCCAGCTCGCTGCTCATGAAGGACGAGCAGCTGTCATAATCAGCACCGCCACGTCCTATCGCTCGTGATGAGTAGCCGTTCTGCCTCCCACCTGCAGTGGGACAGTATTACCACCGCAATTAGACACGTATACCCATGAGAAATGGGACAAGAGACAAATTTAGGTCAGTCTGTGCAGCTACAGTGCACGATAATGTTACTTTTCTTCATACCCATTTTGAAGACTCACATGGTTACACATTCACAGAAAACAGTGGTATTAAAAGGCTGAAGATGTCCAACTATAATATCTCTCTGCATACACAATAGCGGAAACTTTTTGGGAAACTCCTTGGAGGAAAGCAAATAACTCGGTGCATGGAAAACACTCCAATTTTACCCACCACATTAATGACACTGGGGAGTTGTAAAAATTAGGGAGCTAAAATAGATACAATGAGGAAAAAAAGACAACAACAACAACAAAACAAACTTTGTGACAAACAGTTTTCAGACCATGGTCGTTGGTGTGTTTCCTTCGCGGCCTTTCCCTCTCTCTTCTGTGTGACGCTATGGAGCCGGTCTCTGTGTCATTGTCCAAACTGTCCCGACCGCTTGCTGCTTTCCCACTATAGAAAGATATGGGTCACATGGGCGAATGTTAAAAAGGAGATAGAAGAACGCTGCATCATTACCAGGGCAGTTAGGTTCATTTAACAGCCTCTTAAACTAATGTTTATATTGAATGCTCCTTGTTACAATCACATTAGAGACTGTGCAGATGAGCATGACGCTTTCTCTGGCTCAGTGTAGTTGAGTTTGTACTCTGTAAATGAACATTTGGCAGGAACTGTTCTGCTAGTTGAATTATCTCAGCCTGCTAAGCATTGCTGTTTCATTATAATCATGTGTCTTCTATACACTTTGCTTTAATATCAGATGAACCACACTGTACTTACAGATGTGGAAATTGGCAATGGATACACATTACACTTTTCAGCAAAAATATTACAATAACCAAAAGATTGGTAAAGAGGAAGAATGACAAGGTGAAGTATTCTACATAACTAACTCAAAAAAGCTGTTTTGTTCCTAGGTAGTCACTCTAAAAAAAGTACATGACAAGATTTCTCTAAACACTGACTGATAGGAAGGTGGTCTTGAGTCTCCAATGCCTCCAGTTCTCTCCAAAGGGGGTGCTTGCTCTAGACTGTCTGCCACTGAGCCTGCATCTGTGTTGGCCCCATCTCCAGAGACCAACTGGCGACAGAGAGGGAATCGAGTCAGTCAGGGGACGACACAAACACTTAAAAGCAACAATATACAGAAAGACACAGAACAAATTGGAAGCTGACCCATGTCAAAGCACTACTGTAAATCATACTTGTGGGCTGGATGATATATGTTGCTGTTTTGTCACAGGCTAAAAGCTTCCCAGCATTTGCCACAGGTAAAAAAAAACAAAAAACTATTGCTACAGAATAAAACCGTTACTTAATTTCTAAATAGATAAAAGTGGGATAGGAAAAATGCTCAAAAATGCCCCGCTCAAATACTAAAGTCATCGAAACGCAGCTGTGAACAGTTGAGAAACAAGTCTGTGCCAGGATTTGTGGTTAGTCTACCTGACAGTGTTGCCTAAGTTACCAAACTTGGGGCAAAGTGGGCTTCAATGGACCATGACGGAGTTTTCAGTGGAAGCTATAACAGCGACAAATTTAAACATTCATATATTAGGCTGTTTCCATTTTCATATTTTCCCCATTTTAACACATTCCAGCATTTATCCTACTCATTCAAACTGTTATTTGTCATTATCTGCTCCTCATCTTGAGTTCTGCAGCATCTTGGATGTTGTCCATGTTAGAAATAAAGAATGTGGTTGCATGATTTGCATGTAACAGCAAGTTCAAAAGCTAACATAGGATCAGTGTCAAAATGACACCACTATTAGCAGCCTAGAGTTGGTTTAAAATCTAAAATGTCATAGCTGTTAATGTCATAGCTGGCATATTTATGACCACTATGTATATACTATATCTAGTGTGTAATACAAAGTGTGAAATACAAAGAAATCTTGCCCAATTTCATTTTATACTCATCACACACTGGCTGTTTATTTTCACATTGTGTTTCTAGAATCACACTAAGTTTGCATCACAAAATCCATTAATTATCCATTTATCTTTCTCCGGTGTCCAGTCATGCCATACACCAGGGCTCAATTTTCTTTTTCTTTTGACAATTTTTCTTTTGTCAGAAAGAAAATATTTTTTACTAGAAAGTATGTTAAGGAGAAGAAGTAAATCTCCACTTCTGAAGAGGTAAAAGCCGTCAAATATTTGTCATTTCTGCATGTTAACTGATTAATCAGGTCTACCATACACTATAAAAAGGCCAAACTCAATATTATTCTGCAGTAGGGCCACTTGTTTAATAAGACCATAGACTGCTTTTTATATTTATATTACAGAAAAGATAACAAATTGAATTACCTGCATAAACATAATAACAGAAACCAAACTATGCCTGTATAAAGGGTAACAGAATAACACAAATACTAATTTGTGTTAACTACTTATCCTGTCTTTACTTATAAACAGTATTTGTAGTTTACCTGGTGCGTGCAGAAAGGGCAGCAGTGAACTCAATGTGAACAGCAGGACAGTTAAGGTGCAATAAAAAAAATTATTTAATGGATTAAATCCTGTTATATTATATTAGGGTAGATTCAGGGTGTTGTGATGAAATGAAAATAGCAAGCCATGCCCCAGAGAACAATCAAGCAGGTCATTGAAACAACAGATGAACAGTGGAGACAAACAAATGGATACACAGAAATAACACTTCATTGTAAATGGAACATTTCAACAACCCCCAAGAGATAAACTTATTCAGGCGCACACACAAAGAGAGGAATAGGCTTTGAACCACAGCCAACCAACCTCCACACTGTCAAATGAAAATGACCACAACAAAGAGAATGATCAGGATGAGCTTGCTGGATTATAAACTCAAACATCTAGCAGTAACACTTTATTGATGAGACTCAAGTAAAATCTGTAATTATAACCACATTGTATGAATTTAATCAAATGCATGAGCCTTTCACATCACACCACAAAACACTCTTTCTCTCAACTTCACTGTCCCCTCCCTGTGAGATTCAATCTTCTTGTTAGATGATATGCAGTAAGGCTCTTTGTTATGAGGCATTTTCCTCCTGTCCTGTGATTTCACTTGCTCTTAATCTAATTTCAATATTGAGAAAAGAGGAAAGGAGGTTATGCACCGGCACCAGATGTCTCTTGTGTTGTCGTGACAGGAGAATTACTACTCAGAACCTCAAAATGGGCTCATACATGCTAGTAAATGTACATATGTTCTGACTAGCATATGTGAGAAATTACTTAAAAATGACTGGAGCTCAGATTCTTAAAAAGTGCTTATAGACTCAAGGGTATCAAAAAAAAGAGCAGGGTGTTCGTATGTGTCTCTGTTCTCCTAGGATCATTATGTGATAATGATATTATCACACAGATGCATAGGGCTTCTCCCTAGAGATGGAGTATGATTGTGGTCACCGGCCAACAGATGGGAACCATTGTTATACATGCACGCACACAGTTGCCACACAACCACCTAACTAGACAAATACAGCGAACACAGACGAGCATACAACAGATAAACAAAACAGAAAAATGATTCCAATGTGTATGTTTAACCTACCCATGACACCACACGTCCATTGAAACAGGGCAGCTTAGCGTTGTCGTCAGATATTTCCTCCTTTACCACCCTGTCAAGAGAACAAAGCTTTGTTTCAGTAAACCTTTACCAACACAAGAGCACTCTCAGGGTAATAAAACAGGAGGCCGCAAGGACGGACGCTGACAAATGGGGAAACCAATGCTGATTGAGTGCACTTACAACACTACTGTTACATACTGCCAACAAGATGTATTTCCTATTAAGGTTGTCAGTGCTCAATACTGTGTAATGACAGCAGGTCAAACATCCCAATTTATTATCCAAAAATTCCTGCAAGGATAAAGCTGTTCCTTGGTGTTTTGCAGCTCATATTATCTGCATCCATTAGCCAGTAAAATGTAAGGGGAAGAAACAACATATTTACAGAGCTCAATAAAACCGCTATCAGACGTTATCAGCAGAGATCGGCAACATATATATATTTATAAGCAGTTCTTAGTTTCTGTCAGTTCAAGACAGAAAAGCTCTCTAAAGAAAGCTCTTGGATCTGAGATCAACAACAGACATGTAAATATTTCCTTGGCAAACACGGTTCCACCCATATGTTTTTAACAATTCAACCAAATGAGTTTTCAGCAGACTTTCACAGTGAACAACAGATTTTAGGACTGCAAAAATAATGTGTTAGATGGTACAATATGTGTTAGAGGAGAATTCAGGCAAACATTGATCAAGTGCCTCAGACTTCTGGAAATAACAGGATAACTTCCTAGAAAAGGAGTATGGGAGCAATAGTTGCTGAGGCTTTCGTTGAAAGTCTTTGTAAATATAGGCTGCAGCCTCCATTCCTGTCTAACAGGTTGCTAAATGTATACAAAGCAGTTTGAAGTAAAGGTTTCAATAGCTTATTTACAGAATAGCCCTCTACACTAACTTCCACATGAACAGCTGTGGGTCCTTTGAAAACATTTCTTTCCCACTTACAAATGATCAGGAGCTGCTGCCCCACCCTAGTTTGAGTTTAGCCAAAAGCAACTTTGGAAACCTGGCTTTACTGTGTTTTAAAAAAAAAATAGCACTCCCCCCCTCTTTTTTTTTGTGTGTGTTTTTTTTTTTTTTTTGCTCTGGTGAAGGCACTTTCTGGAGGAACATAAAAAGTCCACTTTTCCACCCATGTTTCAGCACAAAACGACATGCCCATAAAGCTGCCAGAGTGATGAACAGGGCATTCCTGTGTCCAGCCTGCATTCCTCGGGCTAATAGACAACAACAGCAGGGGCCTGCTGGACTGGACTGGCCCTTCACATTATGACATTAGCCTGTTAGCGGCAGCGTCCAACACATTAGCCAGCTGCTGACAGGACTAACCGTATTATCTGTGTTGTTATTACCAGCTCCTACGCCCACTGTGTCCAGAAGAAGTTATAGCGAGTCCCAGCACTATCTGTACTGCTCACGTCCCTGACAAATACCAAACTTGGTCAGACAAAGTCAAGGCACCAGTAGCCACAGGAGCAATGTAAACAAACGGGGTCTGGACGCTAAACAGCCCTGCTAACGCTAGCAGCTAACAAAGGAGCTGCAGTACGAGTAGCTAGCTAACGACGGACACCCGGTACCGATAAACGGGATGACAAGCCAGCTGGACCGACTACCGACGCGTCAGTCCTGCCGCACTAACGCGGAGAAACCCCCGGGAGCGCAGAGCGGGTTCAGTGTTAAACACAATAAGCAGTTACCCGAAGTCATCGTCCATAGATTTGAAGAAGAATTTGTAATTTGGCTTCTTGAGGACATTTTTGAAGTCTGCCAGAGTGACTTTGTCCGCCGGCACAGACAGCTTCACCAGGTACGGAGTCTCCTGGTCGTCGAGGTGGTAGATAATTTTGGTCTCCCCCATCTCGGACTGCGGCTAAGGCGAGGCAGGCAGGGTGCATCAAGCCGAGGGCCTGGCAGGCTCCCTCTCGGGCCCCGACTCCCCGTGGCGCTGGCGGCGGCTGTGCCGTGGTCCTCCCGGCTCTCCCTGGCCGACTGAGTCGTCGCGTAACCCTGGCTCTCTTTTCTACGCCAGCTCGCTAACCTCACGCCTGCTTCTCTGTTAAAAACACCCTGCTCTTTACAAAGCGTCCTAACACCGTCCGAGGACGGAATCGTATTAGTTCCTGTCTCTATTAAACTTCCAATATGCCACAGAAAGCTTAGAAATTACTGGAAACACGCTGAAAACGCAGAAAAAGATAAACAATCTCTAAGGGTCGGGTTTCTCTCCTCGCTAGGTGCCAAGCTCGGCACTTTGTTGCACACGAAAATACACAAAATCGTCCAAGCCTGTCTCCGAGGGGCGCCACCCACAGGAGAGGAGGAGAGTGGCAGCTTTTCTAGAACAATATTCCTGCTGCAGAGCACAGAGTCTGCAGAGGCGGACAGAACCGCATCGGGGCCCTGCAGCCCCAGGGTCCCCCACACCAGGGGAAGATGAATAAATAAAAATTAAAAACATATTACATATACATATAGATATAGATATACGTTTTTGAAATTGCAACAATTAGTATAAGGCTCACCGTGTCATAGCTTTGCCCAACCTGCCCAAAGTTTTAATCACCCAAAATAAATGAAAAAAGGTTTGTCAGCCTATTTTAAAGAATATTTGTCATCAAGCCTGTTTTCCCATCTACTGGTCACAGTTTATAATATATTTGTTAGCATCAACATACTGTGGCTTATTTTGATCAAAAATTTGCGCAATATCAGTTATTCATGTTGAACATTAATTCACACATTCCTGGAGGTTCACAGAAATTAGCATGTATACACCACAGTACCTTCAAAAAGTATTCACACCCAGTAGGTCTTTGCACACATGTGAGTTTAATTTAAAACGGACACATTTTGGAGACATCAAAATAAAGATGTTCAAATTTATTATAGTGAAAAACTGAAATCACTCAGAAGGGTTTATACCTTTAACTCAGTACTTTGTATAAGTCTTTTTGGCAGCAAGTACGACTTTGAATCCTGTTTGATGGGGAGCTGCTGAGATGTTCATCCAGTCCTGCAGGTTCTCCCATCTCTACAGAGAACTTCTGAAGGTCTGTTAAAGTGAACTCTGGATTCTTGGTCACCTCCCTGATTGAGACCCTCCTGTCTGGTTACTCAGTTTGGCTGGATGGCCAACTTTAGGAGAGTCCTGGTAGCTCCATAAGTTTCTCAATTATTGAGACTAAATAGTTTTACCCCCTTACCATGATCTATGCCTCACCACAAAAATTTTATCATGGAATACCAGAGAGAGTTCTTTGCACTTTACTGCTTTGTTTTTATCCTGGCAGGAAGTCTGAATTCAAGGACCTTATTTATACAGGTGAGTCTAAACTATTTCCTATCAATTCAGTTTGACATTGGTGAACTCCAGTGACGTTCTACACATCTCAAAGAAAAGTAAAACAAACAGGATGTGCCCAACAATAATTTGGAGTGTCACAGCAAATGGTCAGTAAGCAGGAAAGGCACACATCCAACAAATTACAGATGGTCCTGCTGCATGTACTGTAGCTGTGACCACACTCACAGTAGCAGGCCAAAACACCCACCCATACTTTATTAGTTATCGCACATCTATTATTTAGTAGTGTGAAATACATATCACCTGTATTTATTACCCATCACATTCACAATGTAGTATGGCCACAACCATGAAAAACTTTCAAAGGGGACGTTTGTATTCTGAGATATAATTTACACTATTTCAGTCCTGCACATAGGTGTAATAACCTGAGTAATGGCTGCATATCAATCAAGTGTGTCCATGCAGAGAATTGTGCTGTCATGTTGGTATGGCCACTGGCACACCCACAGGCAACAGCACCATCATTACTCTTATTAATTACTCCTGTGCTGTTCCTGCTATGACACGTCTGCTAGGAAAAAAACCTGTTTGAACTTTGTACTGTTTATTGCTGACAATTCCAAAACTTGCCTTTTTTTTCTAAATATGCCAGAATTTTCCTGCATCAAGGTCTTTGTACTTCACATGTAAATTTCAATGTGCTCTCCCTGTTTAGTATTTGTGATGTATTATCTAGTGGCTGTGCCCCTTTTTCATATTGTGCATGCTTTTTTTGTACAAATAAAGTTAAGCCATTTTTTAGATGTAACACTCATCTGCTGCTCTAAAATGCATTTAAATATTGTGGAGATATTTGTATAACCTGGATAAAAAAAGCTGCATGAATTAATGTTTTGGATGGAACACTCATAAGTCACATGTGAATATGTACAGTATAGTAACTGCAATTTATTGGATTGACTGAACTTTTTCCCATTACAGACAACACAAAGCAAAGAGTAAATAAATCGTCGCTCAATGGACAGTTAGTGAAAATTTCTCAAACAATAATTGGTGTACAAAATGAAGAGTCAGAAATAGACACAATCTGTCTACTATTTTTTCTGGGAATAAGACATTACTGACATCATCATCATCATCTACTTAAATCCTGTCACCGCAGCCGGTGGACATGACAATATAATATGTTTTTACGTACAAATACAAAAAGGAGTAAAAGGGGGTTTGGTGTCTTTCTCTCTTTTTAAATAAGCTATGAAGAGTGCTGGGGACCGGGATGTTAGCAGGTCTCAGTCATCTAGGAAGTCATCATCAAGGTTAACATCTGTGGTGTCGATGTCGTCCAGATCCATGTTGTCCAGGTCCACCTCCAGATCGTCCAGAGACTATGTTGAGGTGCACAAAAATAATTATGTTTTAAAATATGCCACTTGCGTAATTTCCAAACATTTTTCGCTAACTTTATTATATTAATTCTTTTTGCACCAGAACTATCAAAACAGTTACTTCAGGCACAAAACCTCAAAGAGAAGAAAACTCAAAGACTGATCTAAATTAAATAAAAAGTTTATGTGTTGTAAAGGGCACACTATAATCAGTACTTAAAAACAGAAGAGTC
This sequence comes from Mastacembelus armatus, assembly GCF_900324485.2. Taxonomy (NCBI): domain Eukaryota; kingdom Metazoa; phylum Chordata; class Actinopteri; order Synbranchiformes; family Mastacembelidae; genus Mastacembelus; species Mastacembelus armatus. The sequence continues at coordinate 10,948,084 of NC_046649.1, read as the reverse complement.
CTACCCTATCTTTTTGTGACTGTGAGAACACAGGGCTTTCCTGCTCCTCTCTGTCCACTGGTGAAGGAGCAGAAGGTTCAGGCTGTGCCACGGCTGCAGCTACAGTGGCAGAAGCTGTTGCCACTGAGGTGGACTCTTCACTGTCCTGTGTCTGCTGGAAAACATGAGTCCAGTCATTTCCGGAGTTTGAATATTATTGAATTACTGTCAATTTAAGAGAAAATGTTGGATAATGTAGACAAACCGTTGAAACAAGTGGAACAAAGGTTCCTTCGGGTTCATATCCTTGAGCCTCCTCCAGAATATTCCTGTCTTCATTGGGCTGAAATATTGTTAAAGTTAGTTAAAGAGAAACAGCAACAAAAAAAAAAAATCGTTGCACACAGAAAGACCACCTTGTCTGTCACTTGCAGAGTCACACAACTCACCGTGACAAGGGGATAGTCTTTGGCAGGCCTAGAGGTGCCCACGCAGGTCTCTCTTAGGTAATGCTCAGCTGCAAAGGCTTCTTTCAGCCCTGGGAACAGATTCTCATACTCTGTAGGGTCTGCTAGGGATTCAGCCGCCTGCAGTGAAGATTCAGTACTGTGTGTCATCCTCAAGAACCACAAGCAGATATTCAAAGTGCAATGTAACATTGGTTTCATGAAAGGTTTTACTCTTGAGTTTTGTCAGAGTTGTAGCAGAATGAAAGACCCTGTTCTTAATCTTAGCTTTTACACTAATTCTAATAAGCTGTAACTTCAACAACAGAACTGACCTTCTGGTTGACTTTAGCCAGGTTCTCCCTCCACAGTTTAACCACACGGGACACCTGGCTGGGCAGGTAGGTGCGAGCCAGGAAGGCAGCTTCAGGTAGTCTGTTTGTTCTGATCAAAAGCTCCAAACACTGATCCAGTCTGTGGAGACACCCAATATAGAGAACATTTAACAACTTCCACAGACTCATCGTTATCACGATCCATTCTCTGATTTTTCCCAGTAGTGCACCTCAGTCCCATAAATTTAATACTCACTTTCCCTGGAGAAAGTAGGTCATAAAAGCCACATTGTTCTTTCCGTCCCTCTCTGCTCCTTCAGCCAGTTTGCCCACCATGGTGGCATTACCGGAGGCTGTGGCGAGGAGGAGCAGGCCGCCGTAATCCTGCGCGTGGTGAAGGCACTCCTGAGCCAAACCAAACTGACACTTGCTAATTGCCAGCTCTGCTAGCTGCTTCCACTTCTGTTCTGACTGTAGGAGACAGAATCACAAACATTAAAAAAAAAGTATTTGACAGAAAAGCTGCTCAACTTTGACAACAATACACAAACTCTTAACAAGTTTGGTGAATTGTCTCAGCAATCTCTCATAGGGCAGCTGGTGTGCTTTTACCTCTGCCTCCACAGCCAGCTGGTAGGCTATCTTCAACTCTCCCAGCTGCAAGGCCAGCTCAAACCTGTGTTCTGGGTCTGTGGACACAGCCAGCGCCTGCTGCTTGAAACCCTGAGAAGACACCAAGAAAATCCATCAGCATGCTAAAAACACAAGGTATGCATCTCTAATGCATATTAAGAAAAACTCTATAAACATTATCAGTTAGACTTCATATCATCATAAAATTCTTGTGATGACAAAGCTGCAGTTTCAAGTTCAATTTCTCATCAAGTTTGGTACAAAAATATCGCACCTGCATATTTTCTTTCACTGAAGTTCAATTAACCTGGCAGTGTAATTTAATAAAAAAGGAAATCAAGTGCTGCCGTTTCTGTACCTGTTTTTCCAGGAAATGGGCAACCCTAGTCCGCTGCTCTTTAGGAATTGTGGGGAGCACCTTGTCAGCCATTCCAAAGTCCCTCCTCATTACAGCAGTCTGGTACTCCAGGACAGAGACCAGCAGGGAGTAACTGACAATGTTCAGCTCTTTGTCTCCAAGGTACAGACGGTCATCTTTAGGTATGTAACCCAGCAGATACATGGTCCTGCAGGGACGAGAAGGCACAGGTGGTGTCTAATATCCTTCACAGCAATAACAAAAATGTTTATAGGGAGGACAGAACACTTTTTAAATCTTTGCATGGGAGTGTTTTTATCTATATTTTTACCTGTCCAGATGAGCAATAGTGACAATCTCTCCTCCAACATAGTAGTTTAGTCTGTTTACTGAGCTGGTGTAAATGAAGCAGTCTCCTACCCAGAGTCCAGTCTTCACAATCTCCTGAATTTCTCCCTGAACCTGGATGGAGCAACAAAGATAGGGAGATTTATAAATGCTATGGTTAAAAAAGGCAGGCAAAAAAACACCCATTCTTTTAAATATAAAGCACCAAGCTGGTGTTATGCTATAGCAGACAGTCGTAAGTAGATATACACACACACACCTCAAAGGCATCTTCAATACCATCCTCTGTCACTCCTTCATTGTTCTCTTGGGAGGCAGCTACTTTATCTGCCAGGTAACGCAGAATGAAGAAAGACTCCTCTGTAGCAATGCAAACCAGCTCACCAGAATCTGACCAGAAGATCTGGCCAAATGATGAAAGAAGAAAGAGATACATTTAGGGACCTGGACAAAAAGGAACAGAGAATAATAGAAGACCTAGATATAAAAAATAAGCCTATCTTACATGTTTTGGCTGGATCTCAATGCGGCGGATAAGCTCTGTGTTCTCCCAGTCATAAAATGCTAGGCCATTCACTGACCTCACACCAAGCAAGAAACCTCCATAGATACCTGCAGGGAAAAACAAGAAATGCATCCAGTGAAAAAGACAGTGGAAACAATCCATTTTCAAAGCCACAAGTCCAATACTCATCAATGTCCACATTACCTTCTGCTCCAAAGTCAGGCTTAAATGATTTCTTCTCTTTGAAATTTTTGAAGATTTTGACGATACTGTTGCTTTCCCTAATGGCGTATCTGTAATACAAAAAGAGCACCACATTTAGCTCTCAACTCTGATACAGATTTTGAACCTACGTTAAATCTCTATCTTCAGTCTTCATACTTACTCGGAGGAGTCATGTGCCCAGACAAACTCCTGTGCAGAGCCAAAGCTCTTATTCCTCAAAGCCATGGCAGTGTAGATGATATACTCTCCATCTCCACACACCACAACAAACCTGGTGCAAACAAAAATGCACAAATGGGTAATGGAGTTGCTCTCACAGCTGAAATGTCATAGCAGGTCAAAAGGCCTGCAGTGAATGGATGGTTACCTTCCATTAGGGTTATGCTGGATGGTCTGGGGGTAAATCTCACAGCTGCCCATGTCTTTGACAGCCAGCGGCAGCCTCTCTCCATCCTTAATCTCAGCATCACCCATGGCCTTCAGGTTGGCCTGCTGTATTTCACTGTGTTTGGCCCAGATGATTTTGCCGTTAGTGTCCATAGACATGGCCGGTTCCTCCCGCCCAACCTACACACCAGAGGGAAAGTATTTAAAATTTTGTATGTGAAAATATATAAATGAATCCAAAAATATGCAAATGCAAACAGTTTTAGTGTTGCTGTTTATTATATTAAGAGGGCCCTTTACAGTTGCTTCACAATTAAAACAAATTTGCAAGAATTATTCTTTCTTCCACTCACCTTGATAATAATGCTGCCTTCATCGTAGCCCAGCGCAACATTGTTGGAGCCCCTGAGGCCACACACACACCATACTCTCTCCATGCCGTAGTTCAGTGTGCTCTCTAGACGATAAGTGCTCGAGTGCCAGATACGCACTGTGCCTGTTGAAGGAGGAGATAACGTTATACAAAGCTAAGGCTAATAAGGCCAAGGGTGAGATGCAGTGTGGAGATGTTTGTGCACACAGTGTGGGAAAAAGGAGGGCTCCTGCTCACCATCCTCTGATCCAGTGATAATGATAGGCAGCTCTGGGTGGAAACTGACACAGGACACATTCTGGGCATGGCCCTCCAGAGTTTGAACACAGGTTTTGTTCTACAACATACAGAGAACAGACAATTAAAACGTTCATATGTAGACATTGAGGAACATATGCATTGTTTTGAGAACTTTCTCCTTTTAGGGCCTTTCTGTGAAGGACGTGAATGACAGAACTGATAGAATATCATAAAACGTTTCTAACCTGGTAGTCCCAGATCTTGACTTGGCGGTCATCAGCCCCAGAGATGAGATAGGGCTTGTCTCCTCCACTGTAGTAGTCGATACAGTTGACTCCTTTCTCATGGCCCTCCAAAGTGAAATTGGGAGATGAGGAGCCTAGCTGCCAAACCTGAAACAACCCAGTGGATGTTACAAAGAAATCAATGAATGCACATCAGAGAACTTTAATTATATAAATGCAAGGTATGAATGATTAAAGGCATGAGAGAGGATGTAGTTCTACAGTAGGATCTAGGTGTCCCTAAAGCTAAAGTTAGGAGCCGACTTCACAACAGCAACATTAAACAGTCACTACCTTAATCGTCCTATCCAGAGAAGCACTGGCAAACTGGTTATTGTCTTTGGGGTTGATGACAATCTGCATGACATAGTGAGTGTGACCCTCGAACACTTGGCTGCATGACCACTTCTTCTCCCAGTCCCAGAGTTTGATCAACATGTCATCTGCACAAACACAGAAACACATTAACTGTATGTAAAGAAAAGTACATGCATTTGGTGATGATGTTTTAACATAACATTTGAGGAAAGTTCAGTATACCACGACATCACAAATTTACAGGCATACCACTGCTGGTGAGGATGTAGGGCTGGGTCGGATGAACGGCGATGCAACGGATGTAGTCAGAGTGGGCCTCAAACATATGGACCCGCTCTAAGGTGTTGTAGTTGAAAACACGGATCTGCATATCATCCTGTCCAAGCCGAAAAAAAAAAAAAAAAAAAGAAATATTTTCTGACTACTTCAGTAAACAACATCAATTGGTATTTGCTATTTCCCTTGCTCAAGATTTTTACTGGACATACCCACCCATAACACTTAAACTACACCAAACAAAGCTCACTCTATATCGGTTTGCATATGGTTTGAGTGACCACTGTTTAAGTCCAGATCCCTGCACAAATGTATGTAACTCACCGCTCCAGTGATGACCCAGTTCTTCCTTGCCACAAACTTAGAAGCTCTGACAGGGAGGTCACACACTTCAAAGGTCTTGACAAGAGTCTGGGGAAAAGAACATTGCTGAGTTATAGTTTGCATTCCTGTATATCACTGCCTTTAACGCTATGTGTTTTTAAGTCAATCAACTAGACTAACATATGGATGTTCAGTCATTAGTTTTGTTTTTCTGTTATATTAAGTGAGGTGCAGCCTTGTAGATCATACCTGTGTCTCGTGGTTCCACACACAGACACTGCCGTTGTACAGACTGGCCAGCATCCATGGCTCAGTTGGGTGAAGGTCTACACTCTTCACTCGGTCTGACCTAGCTGTCAGCCTCCGCTTAATGTCCAGCCTCAGAGGCTGAAAACATAAGGGACATCAGTGTTTTTCTACCTTCCACAAACTGTCAATATAACCGGCTTTACATGGGTATTTAATAATTAGATAAAAACTCTGCGGCGTCAACTTAAAGACCCGGAATAGTAGGACTGGTCCAGAAGCCAAAGTTAGCATGCTAACACAGAGACTCGTACATATCAGTGACTCCAATAAATATGTAAATACGTATCAAGGCATACTTATTTCCATGAGTGAGTTAAAACAACAGTAAGTGCAAATGATGCTTGCAAACAGTAACCTAAAGGCTCAAAATGTTAAAAGCCGTAAGCTTCAGTATCCCTTGCTAACTGAAGCTACTTAGCTACTATGCTAATTACAAGAAGGCACTATTCTTTGACACAGTTTCACAGTCGTTCTGAAACTAATCAACAGATTTTGAAACTAAACACGCCGAGGAGCTATTCAAAATCCTCTTACCATGTTTTATCCCCGTGTTGCCGCAATAAAATCAGATGAATATGCTGTGAACAGTTGCAATCGGGGTACAAATGTTCCGATTTCTGTGAACACTGCACTGGATACTGACGTGGAACTTCCTGAAGCCTAATCTCGCGTGAGTTGCGCGGTAAGAGTGATGACTTGCCACGGTGACATATAATCTGGTGACGTTGCGACGGCATCACACCAACATAGTTTCCAATTATTTCATTTCATGACTATATTTTAACAATACATATATCTGATATTTACTGAGCAGTGAATAGAAATTCCCTAAACATTTCCTATGTTTACCACCGCATTTCATTATAAATTTCTTATTAAAGCAAAGTGGTTCGCTAATCACGTCATTGTAAAATAAATTATATAGGCCTGATATAAAATCCCATAATAGTCACAGAGCCCTAGTAAACTTACGAGGCCTCAGGCTAGTTGCAATATGTTTCTGCAATGCAGTATTAAAGTAAAGGATCCAAAGTCTACAACTGAAACCTACAAACAGCTGTTATTCATTGCTTTGCAAAACATCTGTGTACACTTAAAAGAGTATTGTTAAACTAATTCACAGCGTATTTAAAATTATTTTAAAAATAGCGTTATCCCTGTACCATCTTAAATTTGGATCCATTACAATTAATTCATTATAAACACTTTATACATGGGATAGATTTGGATTAAATGTGCCACTTTAAATGATCTAGTTTGTTTACTAGTAGGCTAATATCATCAGTCAGACAAAGAGTTACACAGTACAGAAGGCTTAGTCCCATTGTTTTTCGTACCTTCAGGAGTCTACCACATTTTTCCAGCAGATGGCGATTGAAGCACTGGTTTACAGAATATGAACCCTAGTTACACTGTCAGTGTTTAATGTGCAGCATTAAAGTGACTTTGACCTATTAGCTGCCACCTTGTATAGGGCAAAACTATCACTCCATCCACCCATTCATCATCTATACCCACTTATTCCTAAGTATTGTCACAGGGATCCGCTGGAGCCTATCCCAGCTCTCTCTGGGTGAAAGGCAGGGGTCCACCCTGGACAGGTCACCAGTCCATCACAGGGCCACATAGAGACAAACAACCTCACACACTCACACTCACTCCTATGGGCAATTTAGAGTCACCAATCAACCTGACATACATGTTTTTGGACTGTGGGAGGAAACCAGAGTACCTGGAGAAGACCCACACAAGCACAGGAAGAACATAACTATTACTCCCTCTTGTTAAATAATTCCTCTGATGTCAGACCCATTTTAAACATCTCAGGTTTGGTTTATTTATACACAATACATACAGTATACTGTGTGAAAAGCACCTTTATTCATTTTATTTAAAAACATATGGGGGAACAAAGAAAAGCCTGAAACTGAGTAAATGATACAGATATTTGCTTTTTATTCTTTTCTTTTAAACACCTGAAGACAAACTACATCTTCACATGTCAGCTCCTGTGAGTAAAGACAGAATCTGTTAATACAGGGAAAAAAATGAAAACAATAACAGTGACAAACTGTCTTTACCATATACTTAACAAATAACTAATTCTGCCTTATATTATGACCCAGCACCTTTCTCTTGAATCCATTATGCTGTGTCATGGTTTAAATCTTTCTAAAAAATCTAAGTACCATTAATTGATTCTATCGACCCACCAGGTAGAGTCTGTCATTATCAGTCCAGTGTTTCCAGCCACGGTTGGCCTTCTCACCTTTCTGAGTGCACACCAGCTTGTCCCCTTCCCACGTCACCAGACTCTAAAAAGTACAAATACAATGCTTCAGTTTTTCCATTACCTCTAGTTATTTCAAGAATTCGATTTAAAAATGATTTAAAAACAATACCCTTCCCTTGCATCTTGATACTGAAAACGATGAGGCTTTAATGCTCATGGAAATCTCATGGACCACTGGAACTAGCTAAGTACTCTCATTTGAGAATAGCATTCAGTGACCAGATGAAATAGTAAATATCAAGTCATCACATTAACTGACACTGACTCCAGTCACTTCAGGGACTACATATATGACAAATCCACCCACCTTGACGTTCTTGTTGTCTAGTCCTTTGGTGTACTGGTCAAACTCCACCCCTGTAGTAAATGAGAGCTCATAATTCCTGAAGGTGCTCAGTGTTTTAATGTTAAACTTATCTCCATCCTCGACAACCACTTTGGTCTGAGACAGGGCGATGGCAATTTTTCTTGTAGCAAAGTCAAAGTCTGGGACCAGAAAAGAGACACTTGATTATACAGTATCAGATTACAGTACATAAGTTAGACTTTTATAGGAAAACATGGGGTAATGTGGAGTGTTTCACTCATTTCAATTTTTAGTCAGAAAAAATAAATTTGTTCTTGATTGTTTTCACAATACATAATACAAAATTTATTATTTTTATTATTTATTTAATAAGAATAATTTTAGTAATTTTCAATTATTGTTAGCATTGCAAAAACATTTTTACTCCAAGGTAGACTGAAACAGAAGAAGAAACTATTGTGAGACCATGGAAATGAACGACTTTGTCACTCGTACAGTTTCCAAACCAGTTAACAGTTACCCTGTAACTCTACTTCAACACGCAACCAAGACATCACAGACCAAGACTGAACTTACTGAAGTTACATTTCTTACTTAATGCTTTCAAATAGTTTTCAAATTTCTCATTTGTTTCCTTTATCCATTTCCCACTGAATTCTGCAGGCATGGCAGCAGCTGGAGTAGATTTTAAAGAGCAAACCCCTCGGTCTGAGCCATGCTCCACCCACTGCATGGTTTAGAAAAATGCCAACAAGGTGGTGGGACTGGGAAAGGGGGAGAACGGAGAGACTAAATGGGGGTGGAGTGTGGACGTGTTAGGAAGGTGTTGGACAGTATATGGAGGGGGAAGGGGCAGGTTGTCCTGCTTTTATATGAGCCAGGGGGCATGAGGGCAGAGAAGTACTGATAAATGAGTTTGAAGGGGATTGGCAGGGTCAGTTGTTTTGGAAGGGGGAGATGAGGAGGCACCTTTGTCTCTTTTACTCATTCATGGATGATCATATGTGAGCCTGCAGCATTTGAAGCAAATTTTTGATTTTAAAAAATAGCTGGGTATGTTTCTTGAGGGCACCATATACACAGTCTAATGTGAAGAATTACATTTGAGTTAAAGTAATTTGTTTACACCTATTACAGACACCCAGAATCAATGAATATAAAAATATTTTTAGCTCTAAAACATTTAAGTTTAAAAAAGGATAACATGGAATTTGAATGTTCATAATGGTGAACAAGTCAAGCAAGCAACCTTGAACATGCATGATGCTGGGCAGCCAATGGCAACTGGCAAATGAGAATAGGTTTAGGAAAACAGCTCATAGTCACTCCTTTAAACTCTACAACCAGTGTAAGAGCTGATCTTGTGTTGTGGCTTGTATTGTTTGTGGAGCTGACAGTACCATGGGAGGACACAGTAGAAATGGTCAATGAAGGAGAAAAGCGATTGATATACAGAGTCGGCAGAAGAGTGTTATAGGAAACCTAATGTCCACCCAGTTGAGGTTGGCTGTAGGGCTCTGTTGACAGTCTTGTCCCAGCTAAACAAACTGGGTATAAGCAAGCTCCAAAACTGAAATAAAACCCCTCAAATTTTAATACATTTATTCAGCTTTATAATTAAACGCATTACTGTAGCTGCTGAAAACATGTTTCCAGCCTCTATTAATTGTTTAATGGGCAATTTCTAAAGGAATGCTGGGACATGTAGGCTATTATTAAAAGGTTTACCACCAGTAACCTTGTCAAATCAACCAGAACTGAAACCTTAGGGATTACTACTTTAACCACCGAACACAACAGAAAGGCCCATTGTCAGCACACTCTGAAAGTTTCAAATTTCCACATCATATTTTTGCAAGTTGTTCACTGATCTGTGATTGGCTGGTTGTGATTTCACAACATCCTACTGATATGTACAGTAGGATGATCAGATTTAAGGTGATCATGGAGAAAGTTTACTCCAACAGATGAATGTGAACACAGCCAGTGTCAAAACCTGCATATACCTGAGTCTGCACAGTAACAATAGGCAACGCATGTGTTTAAGCAGCGGGGGACTGGAAACCTTCTCTGTTGAGCTGTTTATTTGCTCACTGGTGATCAAAATAAGATTTCAGTAACTGCTTTCAGCCAGACAGCCTCCATCTTCAACAGAAATGCTTCAATAAGAGTAAATTTAAATGTAGATTTCACTCTGGTGTCAGACTCTGTTTGGACCCCTACCTGAGAGCATACTTTTTTTGAACTATATTGCTAAAGCAAGAGCAGAGAGAGATCAATAACAGCCCCCTGGGAACTATAAATAAACAGAGTCCACAGGTAGCTGAGGTGGTGGTGGGTTGTGAATACTCCAGAAACAGCAGGAGGCAGAACAGCAAAGCAGCACAATGCGCAAGTGTACATCATGCAGTAGGAGCCGTCTGACTCTGCCTGCTGGTGCTTGTCAGGGAGCTGGCCGGTATGTGCACCCTTCCCCTCCCACCGTGACGCAGTGAATAGAGTCTTGCCTTGATTTTGTGTGTGTACATATTTTCTAGGAGTAGTTTTGTGCTGTCTTTTGTGTTTTATGTAGCACCTGGTGTCCCTGGGGAAGCTCATCTCTTTTCACTGGAGTAAAGTCTACAGCTGAGATGACAATAAACCAACTTGCCTTGACCTGACTTGACTTGATTAAATGCAGATAAAGTCAGGTGTACTGACTGACAGAGCAGCGCACACACTTGACTATAAGATTTAAATTAGACGTCTCCTGGCACTGAAATGCGCTTTGGCTGCCAATGTATTTTTTGTGCCAAGCCCAGGTAGGAAGGGACGAACAAACAGGTGCAGATTGAGCAAGTTGTTGATGCTGTTAAACTGAGAACAGATGTGTTTGTGGTTCTGAAGCAACATCACTCCTCTGCCACTTTGGTGATTTTATCAACGACAGCAAATTGTTAACAATAGCAAATTATGTTTTTACACCTCTATATATCTATCTATATATATATATATATATATATATATATATATATATATATATAGATAGATAAATATATTATGGTAACTTAAAAATCATTAAAGTGAGATTTCAGGGTAAAATCGGGGTTTGTAGGGTTTAACATTTTTTAAAGTTCCAGAAACTATTGTTAGTCTAGCCTGAACAAAGAAACATCACTCTGCAGTGAACTATAGTAGACTGCGTACATGTACAGGCAGTGGTTATATGTGAATGTTTTGTGAACAAAGCGCCATCTAATGGAAACTGACTGGGAACCTCAGATTAATACGGCTAGAATAAAAGGAGATTCTAATACAAAACCTCAGAAAATAAGAATAATTTGTTCCAATAACTTGTCTGTTTGCATGCCAGGGGAAAACGTTTGCTTTTCTAATGAGTCTGTTAAATTAAAAATAAAAAGACAATAGACATGGGCCTGTGTTTACAAGACAAATGAGATTATTGAGCACTGTTTCATTTACTGATTGATTCATTTTATTGGCAGCAGCACAATACCAAAAGCATTGGAAGCAAATATACACACAAATCATATTTGAAAACCACTCTGGAGACTCAGTAGCATAGATGTTTACAGTCCTTAACTAAATTCAGATCTTCACTGTTTTCCATCTACGACAATACGTCCGAGAACTAACTGGTTGTAGTTCCTTTCTCTTGTTGTCACTGTGTCCATAACTTTCCCATAGGTCATGTCAACACACTGCCTTATCAGTCTGGGTCACCCATTAGATTAGCTACATATAGCAGTATGTATCCATTGAACATGAGTAATACAGCATTTTATTTTGTGATAACACATGATACATACTGACTTGTCCCTTCCTGTACTGTATTTGGCTATAGCAGAGTATTGGAACAGTCCTGATGGGATACAAATGTGTCGTAGGCATATTTATAACCAAGTAAATCAAGAAAATGTCAAATGTTTATATGAAGAGATGTAGAAATGGACCAAAGGAAGGCATGGAATATGTCTGATGTGTCTCTGTAAGCCAGTGTCACCTGGGGACACTTCCTCATCCAATAAGAGCCACCTTATGTCTTTTTAAAGACCTGCTTGCATACAACTCCTGCAGCTCTCAGCTCCTGTGGTCAAAAAAACAAAACAAAACAAGCAAACAAACAAAAAACAATATAGAGATTTTGAATTTCATTTATTTTTTTTTTTGCATATAGGAAATACCAAGAGGAGGATGGCACCTAATATATAAATATTTTTAGGTAGGTATATTTACTAATTTAAATTATTCTTATTTTTTGTTGCTTATGAGCTCCCCCTGCAAAACATCCTGTGAGTGTTTTTTCTGCCACCAGAGGCCACTGTTGCTTTACATTCAAACCCTCCCACAGCTCATGGGAGCTTCCGACTAATAACAAATTTCATGGTGGCTGATTGAAAACATCTGCTGGCATCTCTTAAACCAAATAATTTGGCAGATTATTTTTGCTTAGCTTTGATAACAGTAATCATACAGAGGAAAATCTGATAATGCTGAGCTAATGGAAATGGTAATGTGCTAGTCATTACTTTAAAGTCTTTTCAGATGCTAATGCTTTCATTACAGGCCACAGTGGGGCCACATTATGAATTTTACAGAGGAGATGTTAAAAAAAAGTTACCAAAGTCCTTCTTACAGAAATTAGATGTGCAAAGTGAAGATAATAACATGGTAGAAGCTGATGTTGATATGTACTGGATGACAAAAATAATAAATAAGTTGCAGAAACTGGAATTTTTCATTTCAAATGTGTGTGTCATTTTTAGTATAATTTTTAATCTTGTATTACTTTGCATGAATTTTGTGTTTGGAGGAAACACCTTAGATTCAAATAAATGTATGAATCTGTATTGTTTTCAATGAACCATTCTCAAAGGTGGTAGAGCTCATGTGAAAATAATATGCTTTGTGTGTCAGTAAATGAGTTATAGCCACGTGACTCTAACTTTCATAAACTACATTTCCTTGCATCTCCTTGTAGGATAAAGTTACTACTGTGAGAGCTTGAGGAGTAATTCATACTGGAGTCATACATGAAAATAGATGCACCGCACATACACTGCTGAGAGGCATTTTGGTTTTGGATTAAAGTGCCCAAATCGTATACATTAATATTCATAGAAGGAACTGATGTTTTCATACCAAATGAAGCTCATCTCCCTCCACCCAGTGGGTCCAGCCTCTTCCTTCAATCTCTCCTTTCTGCACACACACCAGCTTGTCTCCTTCCCAGGTGATAGTGGTCTGTGTTAGGGTCACAGGTCAGATTGAGACATGTGTGATTATAATACATGACACATCAGTGGAGGATTTATTTATGCAGATGCATGATTCATCTCATAAACATATAGATTTATGCAGTCTGAGCGAGAGGCTCAGTCTTCCCCCATCCCTCTTAAAATAAACATTCTGATGGAATCTGTGGATACAGACACATTACTTTCTCTTTCTGCCATCCCCCAAACACCTTATAGCTTATCTATAATCAGCCTATTAGCATACAAAAAAGGATTTTAAACAGATAATCTTTCAGCCCATTAAGAATTTAGTGACACAAACTGATTGGATAAATGTGGGTCTTGACGGCCTCTTCCAGTTCTTTTGCTGCAGACCTTGGTCTTTTTTTTTTAGTCAGAAGAGCGTGAGACATTTGAGGGACGTGTTAGTTATTACTAGGTGGAAGGTTTTATATAAAATGGCTAAATCACACCACACCTTATAGTCTAGAGGGACCCACCAAGGAAAGTCAGTTCACAGCCCTGCATCCAAAAAGTGTTACATATTTCCAGTGATGCAATTGAGTTTTAATGTCTAATGAGTTGTTTAACAAGTATGTCAAAAGTCTCAAATAGTAGTGCATAATGTATGTGTTTATTAAAATGTATTAAATCCTTGATATGTCCAAATCCTCACCATGCATTTCCTGTCATCCACTCCAGTCAGATCCTCCTCAAACTCTTTGCCCACATAGAAGTCCATGTTGTAGTTTTTGAAGGTGCTGAGGGTCTTGATGATTATGTGGTCCCCATCGTGGATGATGTCCTTGTCAGGCTTCAGCAAGTTGGCAATTTTTCTGATGGCAACATTTACTTCTGCCATAGGTCCCCAAGCATGGAGGAAAATCAAATTGAATAAAAATGGCTTATGGCTATAGTTATTCCATAAAGTCGTTGGAAAATGTCAAACATCACAACAAGTTTGTTTTATTTCTTTTATTTCTGTAAAATAGGTATCGTATGAGATGAGAGAAAACACTAAATGTCCTAAACCTCACCCTCCTAGAGATTAAATATGAGTCTCCATGTGAACATTAAATTCTCAACTTCATGGGCGTCAACCCTCATATTTAACTCTGAAATTACATTATGTTTCATCCTACACCACCACAGGCCAGTCTTTCGTCTACTTCTACAATGCTCTCAACGAACTCACCGAGAGCCTTCATGTACTCCTCGAAGTTATCATTGGAAATCATTTTCCAATATCCATTCAGATCAACCGGCATGTTTCCTGTTGCTAGTGTCCTTCTGTGTCTCCTTACTTCCCTCAGTGAGTGAGGAGGTCTGGTGTGAACGGATAGATTTGCACTGGAGTCCTCCCCCGGCTGTCAAAAGACCCAATTTGAACTAAACTCACTTTAATCCGATTATCTGCTGGGTTTCCACCCACTTCCCTCCCAGTGTTGACCCCACGTAACCGTTCAATCCTCACCACGCTTTGTGGGGAACATGCCGAATACATAATGAAGGATACACTTGTTTGGTTGGAGTTGGAATGAACACACTTGCTTTAACAATTTCATTTCAGGGTTGTAGTAATGATGGAAGGCCACCTGGAGTTAAACCACATATAAATCTGCTAAAACACTGATCAGCCTGTGAAACTGGCTGAATGAATGGAGCACACAGAATCACCTGAGCTTAAAATGGTCCAAGTGAATCAATTAAATGTGACACAATAGGCCTGTCACATCCTTTGTCTCGCTTAAATGACTCAATTAATTTGATAATCTCTCTTTTGGGCCAAGTGCAGCCAACACACTGTCTAAATCTTTTACTCACTGAAACTCAAACACAGAAAGACACACACACACACACACACACACACACACACACACACACACACACACACACACACACACACACACACACACACACACACACACACACACATATCTTTCAAAAGGATGGCAGTCAGTATCACCAGTACAGCAGCGCTTTCAGCCATTGGCCTTAGTGAGAAAACACCTCCTGTAGCTGAGCAACTGTCAGGATTACTTTAAATCCTTTGGTGGAAAAAATACAGGCCTTGCAGACAGTGTGTGGATGATAATGGGAAAACTGAACAGATCCACAATGAACTGCTGCTGGGAGGCTGCTGCAGAGTACAGACACCCACAGGGATCTTCATATGAGAAGAAAAAAAGAGTTTACATTTTACACTTAAAGTATTAAAAATCTGTTTTTTCAAACATAGGGTAGGATTTCTCCATCACATGCACAAGGCATTTTTAGTGTCTTTTTGTGGATTGAATTTATGGATTCATGATCTTGCTGTTCCTGGGTCTGGGCGTAAGATTTTATACATTTAAATTGCCACAGGAGAAAACAAAACACAGCAGTCAGAGAAAACACCACACATACAGGGGTTTATTTTATCAATCTCTTCAATGATGCACAATGTGAAAAATTAGAGTGGATGGAAACGTTTTAGCAGAAACACGTCACTGAAACTGTGACATGAAGATTACGGCCAGTGTTTGCAAGGCTTCACGTTTCAAAAGACGCCACAGTGGCCCATAGACGAGGGATACCTGGAAAATACATTTCTTTGCAGATATTCCACATTGCAGTCCAGTTTATAGTTCAAGTCTTCCCATGTTCAGCTCATGCTGCGGCAGTCTGTTTGCATCAGTCATCCAGGCTCTTCACCGGCTGTTGTACCTGCTTCTTGAGGGGCCTCAGCACCCTGCCCTCATTTATCTTCTCGCTGTCCTTGGTGTAGAGGTTGTGCTTGTAAATATACTCTATCACTGAGTCGGGAATCAGGTATTTCACACTCACACCTCGTCTCAGAGCACGGCGCACCTCTGTGGCGCTCGTTTCATTCCTCACCCATTCCCTCACCAGGAAAATGTTTTGTCTGTGGCCAAAGAGCGTGTCCAATTCGTGCACGGTCTGCTCGGGCTGTAGCCCGCCTCGACTGACGCAGACAAGGCCGAAACGCCCAACCACCTCTTCTACATGGTCATCCCGCCACAGACCTGGGAACTTGAAGGTGTTGAGGAAATCAGCACCACACAGGAGCTTCAGCTGTAGAGAAGGACCTGAGGCTGCACAAACATACTCTAGTGAAAACACAGGCTGCATATAAGCAGGTGGTGAAGTTTGAAACATTGATATGCAGTAAGGGGCCAAATAATATCACATGAACAAACTGTCTCCTGAAAGAACACTGATATGAGGAGAGAATTTCAAAAACTGTAAGTACTGCTGATGTGAATATCAATGAAATAGAGCAAACATTTTCAGTCTAGACCCATCAAATGAAAAAGCAGAACATGGCTAAAACTGACTTACTAGCTCCACAAATTACACACAAATTTGATATTCATGGCCCTGTGGGCTAAAGCAAACCAGAACTACACCAATTATGTTAGAAGTTCAACTTTTACATAATAACTCAAACTGAACTGTGTGAATTTATGGGCAGAAATGTCAATCTTTGCAAATAAAATACATATTTTATCCACTTCCTGTCTGATCAGTTCTCAGGGTTGTTCCTATCCATAATTCTGTTTTCCGTAAAATGTATTCTCCTTATGCAGTGTTCTGTGAAAAAAGAGCTCCAGGGACCAGACAGATATCGCTGTAAATGATTTTGACACAGATAATCCATGAAAATGTTGCTGAATACTGATTGGCTGGTTTCCAGTGATAAAACAACCATTACACAAACACACACACACACAATATACTTACCTTGCTCTTTCAGCATTTACAAACACACACACACACACACACATTTGTACACTTATCTTCGTGAGGACTGTCATGGATATGCATTTTTCAGGCCCTTACCCTAACCTTAAATACCCAACCGCAACTCTAACCCTAATGTAATCTAAACCTCACCCCTAAAGCCAAGTCTTAAGCCTCACACAGGGGTCTGAAAAAGTGAGAACCAACCAAAACATTCTAACTTTCCCAAAATGTCCTCACTTATACTCAAACTGGTCTTCACAAAGATAGAGGTACAACTACAGAACACAATCAGTGCTCAAAGGGTTTCTGAACTGGTCCCAGGTTCCTATTAATGAGAGGGTCTTACTTGAGAGGGGGGTGGTGTTTCTGCTGGAGCTGTTGTGCATTCCTGTGCTTTGCTCAAACTCCTTTAAAATACGTCCATAATGATACCTGCCCAACAATGAAAGGCATGACAGAAAGACGGTTTGAAAACTTTTCCTATGGTGAATCTATTTTTCTCACTTTTTTTACATTTGTCCTAGTAGCCACGTCTGTTTCATTCCATGAACAGTGTATCATTCATTTCTAGTCTCTTGATTTTTTATTTTGCTTACTTTCTTTCTATATGTGTACAGGAAATGTTCTCAAACTAAACAATGTGCCAAAATGCATAAGAAAGAGATAAACACACAGAAGAACTTTAAGAAAGATGAAGACAAAACTTCACTGTTTTCAAATAAAGCTTCTTAAGGGTGTTACAGTACTTTTGTGCGTGTGTATATGTGTGTGTCTAAAGTGAGATGACGTGTGATGTGAGCCTCTCATAGTCTCTCGCGGCTTTGAGACAACAGGCCACTTCATGCCTTGATCTGCAGGTGTGTTGTGCAAACACAGCTTAGAGACGACTAATGTTCGGGGGGAGCTAATAAAGGGGATTTGTGAGAATTGGGGAAGGTGAATAAAGTGGGAAAATCCTTTCCAAAAAGGAAACCAAATGGGCACCTTTAACAAACTGTGTTTAAATGGGCATGCAACATATAGTATGTCTGCAATAACACGAAGTGAAGCACATTTTTATCTTCAGATGTTGAATAATTACCTTAGATGACACATGTCATCATAGTGAACCCCTTCAATATACAGTGGGCCAACATTCACCAGAAATACATCTTATTCAGAATGCAGCACCTCTGCCTGCCTCTTTTTCACCCATATTCATGTGCCAGAATGTCTTCGCAACTACACCATTCCCACTTGGCAAGTGAATTTAACAGCCCATGCCCCTAATTTCACCCCAGAGCAAAAAACACATCTGACACAAGTCCAGTCTAGTCTGGCGGCCCCCAAGAGACTATAACCCATAATTTAGGAAACCTGGCAACACTCTGCTACATAAACAGTTGAAGTTGGCGTTAATAAGGGCTGGCAGAGGACAGAACATCCCTGTGAACTCTGCCAGTGCCGTGGTAAAACTAGGACATGTCAGAAAGGATAAAAGATTGGTGTTATATCTAATCAAGGATGTAACAGGAGACAGTAAAAGCTAACGGCCACATAAAGCAGCTACTGACTAACACTCTGTGGGTGGACATAAATTAGAACTGAGATGTACTTGACCCTATCATGGAAGATCTTCATCTTCTTGCATGTTAAAAGATCATGCATGACATGCGATGTAATATGGGATGGTTTTCAATACAGCAGCAGCTTAAGGTTGAGTTACTGTTGAAACTGCAAATGAAACCCTTATGTAAAATGCAATTTCACAATATCTGTTCACCCAAAGCAATAGCACTGTGTCTGCAAAGGACTTACTGAGTGCAGTTAATATAAGCAAGGGTGGATGCAATAATGCTTTGACAACAGGTGACAGTAAAGGTTGGTATAATCCTTGAGCTCATTGCATGTTTGCCACTTTAAACATTGGGAAATTAGGACATTTGAACTCTGAAGTTGCATTAGACTTGTTTTATACCTCATGGTGACCACTGTCTCCGTCCAGTCTGGCTGCTGGCTCTCCCATTCATCAACCGTGACCCAGTTGGAGCTCTGGAGCGCCAGCTTTGCCATAGCAATGCGGTGCTTAGCCAGTACCAGGCCTTGCTTTCCATAGCCGTCACTCACTGGAGACACAATGCCACCCACCACCTGGTACTGGCCTGCAGGGAGAGAAGATTAATACAGTTTTTCTGGGTCAGGACCCAACACAGAAAAAGAATGTAAATCAGCAGATAATGCAATCTGTAAGAGATAGTGTTAATATTATTGATGTTTCATCACATCTCACATTTGAGAACAAAGGCTACAACTTATCTTTCAAAATAGGGAGATGAAAGTGCTCGATCATGACATGAGGCGTCACACCATATGTAGCTTATATTGTGTAACTGATTTTACAAAATTAGCAACAGCTTTAAATAATGAATTAATGTAAGGGGATGAAAATTCTAATTTGTTAGAAGAACACTAAACCAAACAGATGGAATTGCACTGTGGCTCAAAGACTCCGAAGTATTAACACAGCTCCTGCATGAAGCTTACAGTAAGATCTGATAGTGACTCAGGACCAGCATAACCCCTGTGGTTTAATGATGTTGTTATAAATGGTCCTGAGTTTGTATAAGGAGACTTCGTCTGGTAATAATGTTGCTATATGGGACAGTATGACAGCACACGTCAACTCTAGAGTGACTCAGCTTTTTCCATATAAGATAAGAACAGTAAGGAGCAGCTACATTTTTAGTATCTGCAGCATCAGAAAGAACTGCATGCATTATCATTGCTTGTGTCTTTGCACACAATCGAAATTACTTTTGGTGAACTAATGAAACAAACAAGCATTCTTTTGGAATTATGTTCCTTTCAACCTGAAATACCTAAGTTCAATGTTCACTCTTTTATTGTTTACAAAATATCCAGAGACAAGTATGTGCATGTAGGAGCTTTTGTGGGAGCTGTTTTGACCCTGATGGTTATCTAGAAACTCAAGTAAAACATACAAACGCCTAGAATTTTGAATAATAGATATTTTTTTAATACATTCGTATTTCTTTACATTTAGCTCTAACTCTGATTTCACCTGATTTGTACACTCTGGATCTGACCTGTACTGTTCATGTGGTCTCTGGCCAACTCAAACAGCCTCATGTGCTGGTTGGTGATGGGATTAAAGGAGCCGCAGGCTAACAAGAATAGTGGAACACGGCGGGTGGGCATCATGATTTACCCCCTCACAGCATGATTAAAAAAACCTGAGAGAAAAGGAGAAGGAAGGGTTATCAGCATTGTGGGAGTCAAATAATGGGATACAAAGGTAAAGCTACAGAATATAGACTGAATCCTCGTCTAGAATGTTCTGCCGCAACATGTGCAGAAAGATTAGGATTATATATACAGAATAACTAAAAGTGATCCGGTACTTGAGCCGTGTTGTAACATTTTGCAGAGGTTCGCCTTAGTTTCATTAACCTTAACAACCTATTTGTCATTTGGGGGGAGTTTTTATCCCTAAGCACCTTACGATTTATGAGCAAAGCATTGGTAATAGTGGCCCCAGTGAGAAGCAAACACATACCATTCCCATTCCCCTGCCCATTTATCATCAGGACACCCAATGTACTTAGAAACACTGGCAAGAATAAATGTGGCGGCTTTTCACAGGAGTCAGACAGTGGAGGAAGGGACCAACTGCAGGGGGCTTTTTGTTTTAATGTCTGTGTGTTTGTATATAGGGAGCATAGAGAGGAATTAAAACCAGTCACTGTCCAGTTGATGGTACATTTAACCACGGCAATCTGGCATGTATCCTGCCAACACTGGAAAATCCGATTTCACTTATAATTAACCAGATGCCTATCATTTGTCTGCAATACATTTGAACAATCCACGTTAGCTCATCTGCCAAAAAAAATAAAAAAATAAAATAATAATAAAAAAACTATATTAAAAAAAAAAACACAATTCAGTCTTGTGAAATTTGAGCGCAGAGAAAACAATTCTCCTGTCAGAGCCAGGGGCTGTTTTTAAATGAATAGCATTTATATTAAAAATAAGAAATCAAACAAAATGAATCAAGCTAAGCAGAAAGTGCAAAGTGCAGCCCCGCAGGTCATTTTAAATCCCCTGTAAACTTTGTCACTTATTCAGAATGAGATAAGTTTGACTGGTCTGTATTCAAATCACATCTGACACCTGGGCTGTCAGCTTCTCTGTAAATGACCGTATTTTCTCTGGATGGCCAGAGAAACAGCCCTTCAGCTACATGTACAATAAGATGATCTGAACAGCTACAAGAGCAAGAAAACACCGAGGACACAATCCGCCTTGACACTGAAGGTGAGACTAACATGAATTAGCTCAACGGACTAAAACTACGTGCACAACGACAAACACACAGTCACATCCATGAACACGTGAACGTGAAAAAGTCGTATATTCAAACAACCATATAACAAAACAAACAGTGGTGTGACTGATAAATAATATCATTACCTTCACGTCACTTTTCACATTATTGCTGTTTGGTGAGAGTGTCACATTTATTTCACTCCGTCGATCCGAGGAGCGTACACTCGATGGTTCCGCTTAGAAAACTTGGCTGAAGCGCGACCCCTGGCGGAAAAATCGTTATTGCGTCGGAGCTCTCCGTGGTACTGAAACACGATCTTGTATTTATGAACAGCAGAGACACAGTCACATCCTACTCCACATTCTTGCCATATAATAGTTACTATTGATCATTGCATTAAATATTACATTGAGTTTTTTGTTAATACGTCTTCCCAGAAGAAACCGGCTACAACCATAAGCTGACCTTTACACTGGTGCAGCATCAAACACCTTCACTCTCCTTGTAACATTTTATTCCATTGTTGTTAACTGCCTGTCAGGTGAAAAAGGAGAAGCTTTGTAGAAAATAAATTGACTGTCTGTAGTGCAACCGGCAACTGATTATGTAATGTCTGTACAGCAAATGACTTTTCCAATAACTCTGCTTCATTGCACAGGAACAAGGATTACTTGTTCAAGGATTACTTTAAAAGAATGTGAAGGTTCTAGTGAGTGCCACTGCATTTCAGAAGCCAACGATATACCCAAACAGAAAACAGACTCATCTCTGCCCAGTGAGGACAATTATGGCTATGGGTATTTGGCACATGAATACTAAATACAAGTAGCTATTTTCATTCACAATTTTACTTCTTTCATATTATTATGTTATAATTGTCACTATTTCACCTACCAATAATCTGAGGATTAAAGATCGAATGTGTCCTGATCACTGGTTAAGTTTGATTGTATGACAGAAACTGTAAGAATAACACATACAGATTGGACTCCCCAAGATTTTAGGATCAACATGTTAAGATTTCCTTCATTTTCAGGTACATTCTTGGCAAAATTGAAGAGGACCCAGTACCTTAATAATTAAAACAAATTGTTAATAAGCTGAATAATTTAGCAGTCATAAACTGTTGAATAATTTAGCAGCCATAAACTGTTTAAATCTGCTAGAAAATACTGTAGATGCTTGGAAAGTAAAAAAGTCAAATAGGCAAATAGTCTATTCCATATGTATGAAATGTTGACATTAAAATGATCAAATATATAATGGATTACTGCTTTTCCCATGTCCTAAATGACTGCTTACCTAAGGACTTGGTCAAAGATACAGAGACAAAGGGTGCTCATTACATCATCTTACCCCTGTAACTACGCTGCTGTAACTTAGCTGACACAACCCATGGAAACAGCCAATTGGGAATATGTGTGTGTAAGTGACTGTGTGCATGTAAATGTGGTCCTTGATGTTTTTGTCTGAATATGCATGTGTGTGTGTGTGTTCTGTCTTTGTTATCCTCTTAACTCACTTGAGGTCTGCCCCCTCTTTCTAATCCTCAGAACACACACCCACGCCCAGCAGAAGAAGAAGAATGGGGGAATAATTGAAGAACATACGGCCGTTAGAGAAAACCAGTGATTCTGCCACAGGGTGAAAACTGAAAGACTCAAATCTGTGAGGGGGAGTATAGCTGCGCTGTATGGAGCTTCTTGTTAGGAGGATACAGCCGGAAAAACATCACAGCGCAGCAGCTGCTTCATTCGATTATGAAAAGAAAATTGCTGTAAGAACATTCAAAAATCCACAGCTTGTGTTACTCCTTAATTAAAATTTTACATTTCCCACATGTAGCCTATCTTACACAGGCAATTAATAGAGGGTAACAGCTAAATATGTTTACTTCAAGGATGCACATGGGTTGCTGATTAATCTGAACACCTTAATGGCCAGCAGGTGGTCATCACAATACAATAACACTGTTGGAAATCAGAAAAGCATCACACAAAATAATGCATATTTAGAACTCAAATTAAGACTCAAATGAAAGCGAATAATTGGGTGGTTTTAGTACTTCCAGACAAATTTGCCATGTCACACTGAAAAAAAAGTCACTTTTTGGTTCAACTGGTCCCAAATAGTAGACACATATACTAGACATTGTGAGGTGACAAGCCAGAAAGGTTGAGGAAAACAGATTTAAGAGCCTTAGTGTTTTGAAAAACTTGAATCAGGGGAGAAATATTGTTCCCCTCTGTGGTCAAAGTATTTTGATCCCCTAGCTCCAATAATAAATCAGACGCTGCTTCATTTTGAGGAGGGACGTGGCAGGCTCCAGGTGTCTTTCCCTGCCATAGCTTAGGCTGTATTGAATTTACTCAATAAGACTGTGGCTGTATACCTGTGGAGGAATGCGATCGCAGGCAGCAGCCCTTTTCCTGGGGTGTCACAATCAATCTTTACCTTCTTATGACACCAAACTATAAACGCACACACTCATCCCAGACACATCCCCTCTTCTCTATCACTTATTCCGTCTTTCTCATTAAGTCAAGGTTGCAAAACGAAGCCAAATTACACGACGCGTTTATTCTTCAACATAAAAGTTTAAAATGTATTAACCCGTTTCGAAGCACCCGTAACATTTAGGGTTTACAAATACGCTTTTAAAATGAAGAGGAGGTTTACCTTGTGTAAATTCAGCCTTAATTTGGTGCCTTCATGCGATGTTATTAAACATTACCAGCAAGCTGCGTTTTATTTTGACAACCAACGTCCGGAAACGTGTATTTATTGACGCTGTCCAAACGTCAGCAGCTCTCTCTCTTTTCTTATCACACTCCCCGATGCTCTCTCCACCGACAGACTAGCCGTCGCGCGCCGGGCCAGCTGCGAACACCCTCGCGCTCTGGAGGTGATCCAGGACCAGAGAAGAAGAGAGGACGGGGAAGCATCAGCCTCACAGCTCGACAACCATGCAGAGACTCGGGGTCCCCTTTCTGCTGCTTTGGCTTATGTGGGGCCACTCCTGCGCTCTCGGCGGAAAAGGTAGGAGCACGAAAAAGGAAGAAAAGAGGAACTGGTCTTCGAAATGTTTGCGTGCTTTTTCGCCTTTGAGTTGCTCAAGTTGGCAGGGAGAGCACCAGCCGTGCGTCCAACAACTTCATACCTTTTTTTTTTTTTTTTTTTAGTTGTTCCAATGAAGTTTTGATGCATATTCGGTTGCTTAATATGTCTTTTCTCTCAGGTGTTCAGGTTGGTAGGAAGTTACAGCTTGTGTTTGACCGGTAGGTAGTGGTAAGTCCTAGCTGCTGTGATTAAACACTGGGGCTACAACTGGACATTATTGTCATTATACTTTAAGCTAGAGAAGGACAGAACATATCTCCAAAGAACAGCTTCACATCATGACAAAACACATAGAAACCTAATGATAGTTAAGCTTTAATCTACATTACACAAGCTACAAAAAGCAGAAACTTCCTAACAAATTTATAATTAAAACGAAGACTTTTTTGTATGTTTTGTAATTTAACTTGGAAAATATCTTAAACTATTAAACACACTATCAAATGTATTAATCTGCTGTGCAGGTGGTTAAATGATGAATGATTTCAGCTCACCACAACTCACCACATGATGTAGGGATTCACATCACGCGAGGGAATACGTCTCCCCTTTACATTTTGTCTCAGAGGCCCCGACAGCCACACATGCCCCAGTTGCTTTGACTGAGGGTTATGATTGGCCTGTGATCTGAAGATGATTTCTGTCTATGATAATCGTTCAGTGCTTGGGGAGGGCAGTTATGGTCAGGGCTTTGTGTTCAATCACCCTGTGATACACTTACATATCTCTACACACACACACACACACACACTGCCAACTGGTGTTGCCTATGAAGGGCAGTGGTGGTTTGCAGTTGTATTAATTGGGTCTCTGGGGTGAGAGCTCTGGGTTAACTGGCTGTTGGCGGACAACCAAACATTAGTATTATTATTTTGTGTGTTTATGAAAGACCTCCTTATGGCCACGGTTCAGAAAGAGGGCTAATCTGGTTTAGATTAAGTTTAGACAAGAGCTTATTTTCTGTAGAGGCTGAAATGAATCATTCAGTTTTTGAAGGTGAATGTTATATATGAGCTCAGCTTTGCTTTGAATGACATGTATACTATCCACAGTATATGCAATGCACTCAATGTAGCATACATCATCTGGTCTGGAAGCTAAATATTGCATTTTATGAAAGGACTGAACTGGCTTCAAATAAGTAAAAAAAAATCAATAATTATAATAAATTTCCTAAGATTTGACAGGACTTGGTATTGTTAAGTGAAGCTATTTCATTTAATAAAGAATGCATCAAGGTCTGAATAGACAGTCTGAATAGGCTTGTTGTATAAGAGAAACACAGAGTGAATGTTTGTGTGTGCATGTAGATTTTGTATTTACAAGCTCTGCGAGCTCAGCAGAATACAGTATGTACAGTACCTAATACAGAGGCTTGCTGCTGAATACCTTTACACAAGGAGTCGGGAAATAGACCAGAGCAGGTGGATGCCAAAGAACACAGAGTGAGAGTATCTGAGGGGCACTGAAAGAGAAAGCAAGGGAGGAAAAAATTCGTAAACAAGACCAGATTTATGGGTGTCTTTTCAACAGAGCCGTCTAGCTGCATTATCCTCGTTGGAACATAAATCGTGAAAGTGATGTGGAACACAGAAGCATAACTCAGGTTTCCCTCTTCTGTGCAGTGACTGGTGAAACAATGTCTGGCGGGAACTGCTCAGCCCTGTCCTGCCGCTTTTTCCCTCTTAACTGTCACTCATGCCCTTTCCATCCTTTTCCTTTCCTATGCTTTCTCGCTCCTGTTATTTTTCCTGTCTGTCCCTCTCTTTTTTTCTTTCTTTCTTCCTTATTTTGGCTCTGCAATGCTTTTTGCTGCTCCATTCCATTGAGCTGATGCCATTCAGAGGGCAAATGTCACAGAGAGAGAGGTGTTTCGTCATTTTCCTTCTCATTTCTTTTTCCAAGCTTGAGTAGCCTTTATTCTGATATGGAGAGCTGCTGCTTTTTCTCTTCAAAGCCACGGATTCAGTTCCAAACTGGTTTTGGCTTAAGTGAAACGTATAAATAGCAAGGCTGTCTTTTTTTCTGTATCACCTTGCCTGTTTTCATCTGGACAGTGTCACATTCTCACTCTATTGTGGGTTACCCTTCTACTGCTGACCCCCTCCTTCATCCCATTTATATTCCCCAAAGCATGCCCAGATTTTCTGCCTTTTACCCCTGCTTTCCTTTACCTCTTCACCCCTTGTCTCTCTACTGTTCACAGTTTTTGTTTTCTAATGGCTTGCAAAGGAAAAGATATGTGTTTGTGTGTAAAAATATGTGTGCATGACACAACATTGTATTAAAACAGACAGAGTACCCTTGAGCTTTGTACTGGCATTTATAACTGTGTGGAGGAATGTCAGGTGTGTGTGCTGGCAGTATGCAAATGAGGGCAGAAATGTAAATTAATGCCCTAATTTGGATGTTAATTACTTAGCACAGCTAATTATAATATGTCTGATGAGGCGTAAGGTGGAAGAAGAGAGTGAAATAGAGGTGCTGCCATTGGATGATGTATGTGCGGTGATAAGAAAATGAGTGTGTTTGTGAGTGCATGTGTGAGAGTGAGAGATGTTTGTGTTTAGGGCTGCTTCTTTGCCAGTATTACACCAGCTGGTCCAATGGCCCCAGTGGGGCTTTCTGGTCAGCACTGCTCAAAATGTGGTGGATAAACATTGCATGCTGCGCTGATTTCTGAGAGGCACCCTCACACACCCACTCTCTCTCTAATACATGCACACACGCTCACAGACCTGGACACTCTTATCATTTAAAACTATCTTAGTAAACACATTTCATTCATTTATTTACTTACTTAACAAGGGCACATATTTTCCCCTTGAAGCTCTGCCAGGTGGCCTGTGGTTAGTAAATGAGGGAGGAGAGACAATAATGGGAAAGGAAAAAGACATAAAAGGCGAGACACTAGGTACTGAGATGCTCTATTATATAACCCTTTTTCATCATTTTTAGTTTTACTTAATATTTTTAATGACTTGCTTTCAGCAGGATTACAAATGTGTGAGACAGTAACAAATTCAGAAAATGGGCCAGAAAGAATTTGATAGAGGCCAACTTTAGTAAATCGTCACCCTACAACATCAAAAGATTGAGTACATGGGTTAGTCAGTCCTCTAAGAATATATCAGGGTGCCAGTGGGAAACGTTGCTTAATTCAGTTCATCTGGATGCAGCTGTGTCACAGTGTAACTATGTTGTGGCTCCATCACCTTTTTGAAATTGAAATACCCGCTGGATATGTTGAGAAGTTTCATCTATCTTTCTAATAGTGTTTAAAACCATTTGGCCCTTTTTTGTTAAATAAACATTTCTAGCTGTAATAGATGTGGTAGATACTTTGCAGTTGTACTTGCAAGTGTTATCCTACCTTACAGACTACTTTTTGAAGAAGTGGCGTAAACCATAAAACTAGTTTTACAATACAAAAGTTAATACAATTTGAAAACTCTTATATATAATGGAATTTCATGTGATTTATTAATAAGCACAAAGCATATATTTACAAGCTAATTTCATGCTTCACAGATGCAAGCTGTTTTTTCAAAAATACAACTGGGCATGTGCCATAGGTGAGATGCTAATATATCTGGTTGACATTGGTGCAGAGGACCTGAATAAAAGCTGGGAAGTTGTTATGAATATAAGTAAGTAAGGCTGAACATCCTGTGTTTAATATTTCTGCAGATTATATGTGTTTATATACTTAAATACTGTAAATCAGGAAGTGGTATTTCATTAAAAGGCTTCATTAATGAAAGATTTTGGAGTTTTGTGCATTTGGCCCAAGAAAACATAAAAAGGTTTAGCAAATGGACTCTCCTAAATCAGTGGCCTCCATCAATTCATCAATTTTCTTAATTATTAAATATGTGAATATTTAATAATTGTGAATATATTGCCTGACTAATCTAATAACATCACTGTTGTTTAAACTGAACATGTTTGCTCCTTAGCACTGTGGAGCTATGGTTAGAACTGTTGCCTCACGGCAAGAAGGTTCCTGGTTTGAAACCCAGCAGGGACCTTTCTGCGTGGAGTTTGCATGTTCTCCCTGTGCTTGTGTGGGTTTTCTCCAGGTACTCTGGTTTCCTCCCACAGTCCAAAAACATGTATGTCAGGTTGATTGGTGACTCTAAATTGCCCATAGGAGTGAGTGTGAGTGTGTGAGGTTGTTTGTCTCTATGTGGCCCTGTGATGGACTGGTGACCTGTCCATCAGTGGGTGGGATAGGATCCAGCAGATCCCCTGTGACCCTGGTTAGGAATAAATGGGTATAGATGATGGATGGATGTTTTCCCAATCCTAATATTAAAGTAAAAGGATGGAAAAATATCTGGTTAGTGTTGGCAGTAAGAACAGATCCTTAAATAATGAGATTGAGGGTTGGTGGAAAAAAAAATTCTTTGAAGTGAGACACATCAGTGTTCACCAGCAACCTACGGACAGAACTGAGGTCCTGTGCTTCAGCCGTGTCCCATGTGCTGGTGTCATTAAGGTGCTTTATATTGTCTCTACATGTACAGGCCTAACAATCCTTTATTGAACGATAGACAGTCTGTTGTGGCTCATGATAAAGCCTGAAGTTATGAAGACATGCACCACTGCATGCTGTTTTAATTATAATTCCAATACAAACTTATTAGCCTGCTGTGTATTTGTACAGCTAATAAAATGTGCTAACATTGTAGTCCTGTGTTCTGTTCCAACCAAAGTAAGAAATACACACAAAGATACACACGCACGCACACCCACTCTCATGCACAAAGCTCTTTTCATGTTATTGCACACTCGATTGAGTCATCTCCTTCATCTCCTTTTCAAGTTGTCATGTGTGGGTCTCTTGTATAGTCAGTCCAAAGCCTCACCATACGCTTTGAAATTACGTTATATTTGATTTTTTTATTGCTTCTGATTCCCTCCTGTAGTAACCACGAAAGAGCCATGTATTTTCTACCTTGAGATATGATTCTGAAGGTGTTTTACAACCACAGGTTCACACAAATATTGGAGAGGCAGGCTACAAAGTGAAACGACAGAGTGTAACATCACAGGTGCTGCGGCAAGTCATGCCAAAAGAAATGCGTTTAATTTTTTTAATACTTTCCCTGCAAGGCTCAGAATTAAGATGAGTGTGTGACTGAAAAAGAACTCATTTTTTAAGTGAACAAATGAAAACCACAAGAGGAGACTGAATGTAACCTGCGTTTGCATGCATGTGTGTTTACTTGATAAACTGATAAGCGTTTGTTTGGTTCGCGGTCACATCTGCATGCACAGACGCATGCACCGGCTCTACCTGCAGCTACAAACGTTGCTCAGGTAGAAATGGATCACAGCGGGCAGGGAAAATGAAAGCATGTGCTCAAGAAGAAAGGTTTTAATTTTCATGAGTCATCAGGCAGTAGAATTATCCCTGTTTCTGTCTGTCCTCTACCCTGTTTCTTCTTTGGCAACCCTTTGTGTACCACCCCTCCTATCTCTCTCTGTGTCTTTGCCTTGGTCTCTCTATTCTTTCCCCCTTCTGGTAGAAGCACATAAGAGATGAGGTTTGGATGTGCAAATACCCCTGTTTTGACTCTCAGCTCACTTTCATATTTTCATCTTCTCCTTCCTTTGTAAATCTGCCAAGCTTTAGCCTCACCTCACTACAGAGAGTATGTTTTCACCTGTGTCATTGCCCTTTCCATTTCCTGTTTTGTTCTTGTCCTATCCTTACCTTCTCCTTCCTTACTCTGTCTTCTTGAGCTGTGCTTTTATAAATCATTTAAATGCTGTCATTACAACATGCTACTGTATATCTGTGTTTGTGTATCATATCATGTCACTGCATGTATACTGGATTGTGCAAAATCCATCTTACAATTTATCATGTACCAGACCTACCTGAGACACCTGCTAATTAGGTGCGTCATGCTTCTTGGGCTTAGATTACATTTATTGTGTGAGGTTGTGTTGCATGAAAGAAATGAATATTTATATTATAGGCAAATTAAAAGTAGCAGTCTTCTTAGCCATGAACACAGCATTTATCTGTCCATGCCTTCAAAACAGTCCAGATAGAATGTGCTTATTTATTGTTATTTGACCTCTGATGGAAGAGCAAAGGGACATATTTTTATTGTAAGTCATGAAAACATGTGCCTAGAGCATAGTAGAGCACCAGTCCACCCTGAAGTGCGAAGAGTTTAAAAGTTATGAAATCAATAATCCAGAACCAGTATTATTACTTTTAAATATTCTTCTCTGGAGATGTTTGTTTATTTAATTGAAAAGACCAGTGAGAATAAGAGAAACTAGTTTTTCTGTTCATTTTAAAATCCAGGGTCCTAGTTGTGTATTTAACTGTATTTAAAAAGTGTATTTAAAAAGTGTATTTAAGTGCACATCCTTAAATAAGTCTCCCTTTGTCAGATACATGCATTAAGTGAATCAAATCCTGCTGTGGTTTAGCATCTGCACAAATATTGACTTTTCAGAGTCACCAATTATTACAGGAAGTATTCTCCAGGGAGTTAGTGGCCTCATTTGTGATGGCCCCTGTTGTTTTTTATTACTTTTGAAGTATATTTTTTGTGGGTGGGCATAGGGTAGATAAGGCTTTTACACTGTATTCCCATGGAGGAAATAGTGTGATTGTGAGTCACCCACTGCACTGCATGTTTCCCTGACCTATAAATTTGGATGTGTCAGAACAGAACCTCAATTCCCGATTTGTAATTTACTCCCTACCTTTGCCTTTGTCTTCTTCCATTTGCAGTGTTTTTGATCTATGGTCTGTTGTTGCCCTCAGAGTCATTTGCTCCTCCCACGTACACTCTTCCTATATTCTCCGACCTTTCAACCAAAACCTGACTGCTGAGGTTCATGCTGTTGTTCATTGTCTATAAAACCATTTAACTCACACACAGACTCCCTGTTTGCCATGTTTTTGTCCCAACGAAATGAGCAGTGTTTTACCACCCACCACTGTTATGTCAGCAGAGCAACATTTCTCATAAAGTTTGTGTCACAACAGATTTTAATTTTAATTTTCGTTACTCTGGTGTAATGGCATTTTTGTTTATTTTATTCATGGTCCACAGCTTTTGCTATTACATCTCAGTTCTTTGTCAGCAAAAAATCCTATTAATCTTTCTGCAGGTTCAGCATTGTTTTTGCACAGTTTGATAATGGTGCTTACCCAGGTTTTTCAGGCTCATTATTGTTAATCAATTGGAATTCGTCATCACAAACTCAAAATGAAACATCCCTTTTATCAGCGAGGACTTGGCTAGACGTTCATGTGGCTGGGTATTGTAGTGTACAAAATCTCACACATATCTGAGAATTACTACCTTGTCTGAGGTGATATTTCCTCTTACAAGACGTAAAGGAGAAACTGAGAAGAGGGTGTTGTTTGTATTTGATAGCACAGCGTTTGTAGCACCCAGTGTTCACCCTGCTTTTTATTAGAAGAGTATGCAGTTTGCATGTGTGTGTGTGCACATTTTAAGCAATTGGTTTCATTAAAAATATGTAGTGTTTGGTTCTTATACTGACATTTCTTGTAAAGATCCTTCACGTGGCTCACA
Organism: Mastacembelus armatus; assembly: GCF_900324485.2. Taxonomy (NCBI): domain Eukaryota; kingdom Metazoa; phylum Chordata; class Actinopteri; order Synbranchiformes; family Mastacembelidae; genus Mastacembelus; species Mastacembelus armatus. Next base: position 10,916,133 of record NC_046649.1, on the reverse strand, counting down.
TATGTAGGCATTGGTGTTGTGTTCCTTAACTGATGATCTATAATGTATGAAGCTATCACAGAAAATCATAGTGACTTGATCATGTGTTCATCATGACTAACAGGAATTCATGACACATCCTGCATTCATTCAAGCATTAAATCATTGTGAGTCATGTCTTAGTTAAACGTTGAGTATATGAGTTGCACTCTCATTGTAAAGTGTGAGCACATTAAAGTGACCCCCTTCTCTGTGATAAACAGTTTGACATTATTTTTTCAAGAAACAAAGACAGTTAGATCAAAGAAATTACCATCTTCCACACAAAAAGCTTGTCAAGAAGACATATAGTATCTAAAGGAAGTACACTCTCGTCAATCTACCCGTCACAATTAACCCATGACTGAACTGTTAAATTTCTATTAAAATGTCAAAGCTTTGTGTGGGGATTTCTCACCCTCATATGTCGGTGGCACATTTTCTCTGTAATTATAGTCCATTTTCCTCACAAGCAGACAATAACTTTATTGTATTGAGCTAAAAAGACAGTGCCGCTATGCTATAGCGCATTAGAGTGAAGTGCAAAAATGACTTTTGATAATTGAAAACAAGGAAATACTTGTCAGTGTCTTTGCTGTGGCAGCTCTTGTTATTTTTCATATCCCACTGAGACCAAATAATTTACTAGCCCAGAACACTATGGTCAGAATTGTGCGTTTCTCTTCGAGATTATTGGATGTGTAAATTCAGCTCTACAGGCAATAAAAACTTTACAGCTTTCATTTTACCATTTAGGGCATCCGCTGACAATATTGGCTATGTTGCTAAAATATATGGTACATTTATAAAGCAACGGGTAGAAGTGGAGCACATTGCAATGATAAATGTGTATTTTGTAAGCCTCTTACATTGTGCTGATTATCAGTTATCATTCACCTTTAATGCTTGGATTGGTAGTCTTGACACTTTATTACATGTCACGGGAGATAGAAATGTACTGAGAGCAAACAGAGTTATTATAAAGTAAACTCAGCTCCAGAGGCAATTGTGTGGCGAGAGAGGAAGGTTGGAGGGTCAGAGATAAAATAACTAGAATGAAAGTGTGAAGAAGTGAAAAGCAGAGCACTGATCACACTGCTGATGTATTGTTTTGGGATGTTTTTCTTCTCCGTTCTCCTTTGTGTCTGCTTGCCCATTATACTTTATTTAAAGTAATTGGGGAGAAAATGGTTCTGAGTTGTCATGAGAAAGTTAAGCACCCCTGTTACCAGTTATGACAGCCTGAAGCTTGCAAGTCAGAGATATAATATTGGTTTGCTTTTTGTGGATAGTTTGTTTGTTGTTTCTCTGCCTACCTCTCTGCACACCTTCCTTCTCTCCCACAGATGCCCTTTTCAGCCCATGACCCTTGCACTACCTTCCTTCACTCATGTGCAGCTAAACACACACAAGCACAGCTACACATTCACTTAGCAGCTCCTAAACGTCTGTAATAAAGCTGCTGTCCTCCTCAGTTTTAGGGATCAGCTGTGATTGGAGTAGTCCAGGAAGGCAGCTCCACAAAGGATCAAGACAGATGCTTGTGGATGCGATGACTCAGGGAGAAGATGGCAAGCCTAGTCATCCTGTTAACCCCTTGACCTTTGTCTCTCTTCCCGATTTCTGCCCGCTTGGACGACTGATACTGTAGGATTGCTTGCACTGGTAGCAACGGGGCTGAGACATCATACATTATTAAAGAGCTACACTGTTTACCTCTCAATGTGCTGTTTGCCTCTCAAGCATCATTTCTTTATTTAGACAGTAGCCTAGAGGAGCAAAGTGAAGGGGGAACACTGGTAATTGCTCGGGAAGTCGTGACAGAAATTCACCATCTTGGATTTTACCAGCTCTCTTTTTTTTTTTTTTACTGGGTTTCTCTGCTGACTGCTAGTTTCATTATATTCGACAGACTGTCTTCTTTCAGCTCTGCGTCTGTCGTTGAGAAATGAGGATGAATTTGTAGCTTTGGTACGATTGTAAAAAAAAGAAAGAAAAAAAAGGTGTTGATACCTTCTTTGTTATTGCAGAATATGTAATTCATCCCCATTGTCAGATATTGATTTTAGGAGAAAAGTGATGATAAACAATGTTTACTTTCCCACCTTGATCCCTGTGGTAGATTAAAACAAACTGCTGAGAGTAATATGGCTTGGCTTAGTATTAAATTCTGAGAATGCCCTCCACCGTCTAACTTATGACACTGTGGAAGTATAACTATAATACTCCAAATATATCAAGTTGTTCCCATGTAGCAACGTTGCCACCCAAATTTTTTTTCTCAGCTCAGAAATGACATATAAAATATATGACATGAAGAAAATACTGGCAACACTATGAAATTTTACATAAGTCTGAAGTGTTTACCACATGTCCAGAGCAGAATGAATAGAGTTTGACATTCTTTGTCATGGCTTTCACACTGTGGCAAACTAACATCATTCGCCACCTAACTGTAGCTCACAGAATATTCACACACAGTCGAGGTGGTGAAATAGATACATACCAGATTTATTGTTATTGATGCACACACAAGTCACCTTCATTTTGCTATGTTTTGAAGCCCCAGCATTCATTGGTGCCCTGCTTGAAGTTTAAAGAAGGGATAGAGGACAATGGTGCGTCAGAAAATTCAAAAAATAGAGAAAAGAATCAGGAGCTAAAAGGAGGGCTAGAAAAGAAGGAATGTGCAGAGGGTACAGAAGGCAAGGACAAAGGCATTAGAGAGAATGAGAGAGGCAGAGATAAGGAAAAGAATGAAAAACTGAGAGCAGCATGACAGAAAATGAAGAAAGATAAAGGATGAGAGGTGGCACGGTGTGGTGATGTTTGCCATTGCCACTCATTGTTTGGCGGCGTGAGCGGTCGGTGGCAAGACCCAGAGTGATTCATCATGATTATGTGCTGGTAGGCAGGTAATGTCACAGCAGGCAGGGCTGGGTATACCTGAGGTGGAGGCTGACGCTATTTCTGGGCATCTGTCTTTGCCAGCCAGGATCTAGTTGGTCACATCAGCCTGTGCTGTGCCCTCTGGATGTCTGAGTTTTTATTTTCTTTAGGTATTTTCTTTTATTCCTTTGTTTGACTCTTGAAAATGTCTGCTATGTGAGTAGTACTATTAGTCCTGCAAGGCCACATGATGTGTTGCTTTTAGATTTTACAAATTGATCGCATGTTTCAGCTTTTCTTTCTTCATGTTTTTGGTTATTTTTTACTTCCCTCTCCTGCCTGTTGTGTTGCACGAAGCTTCAGTGACTCATTAAACATGTTTTAAATGTCAAATGTCAGTTTCTGTCTCCATTTGTCTGTTTCATCCCTCCCTCACTCCCTCCCACCTTTTATCTGAGATTCCTTAACTTTACCCCCTTTGTGTCTCTGCCTTCTTGTGTGGCATTTGCTGTCATTTCTATCCTTGATCATTTGTCTTTTATGTTTTTTTTTTTTTTCTTTTCTGATCTTAGTCAACCACCTTTTGCCTTTGGTAAAAACAGCTCACACTGCAGTGATGAGCCCTAGTGCTTGCTTGTCCAAATGTCAGCAATTTTCTACATAAACCTGGTGTTGCTGTGTGTGTGTGTGTGTGTTTTTTTTTTTTGTTAGTTTGTGAGTGTGAACCTCTGAAAAGATATCCCTAGTGCTTGTAACTTTTTTGTATTTGTGTGTATGCTTGCAACTTTTTGTGTGTTGTGGGTGGGTGCTCTAACACAAATACACACATAGGCAGTTTAATGTTGTGTGCACTTCCTGTAAACGAAGTCTCTAATGCACAGTGTGGTGGTAGAGAGGTCTAAATGATTAATGATCGCCTCTGTGGTGTGTCTGCCAAGGCTGCATCTAAAACCAGTGTCATTTTCTCTTACTGCTGTCATTCCATGAATATTGTATAGGTTATGGGCTTGCTTGCTTCAAAAATAAGTCCAGTTCTGTCCATCTAACAACAATTGGACATGCCTCTTATCTGTCTCTTAACTGTCAAACTAGATGTTTACTGATGTTTCCTTAATAAAAGTGAGGATCTAAAACATTTTTGTAGAAGAAATGATCTACTTTACCAGCCCTACTGCTAACATTACACTGATGAGCCAAAACTTTACGACCACCCCTGCTTAATATGCTGTTGCGTGCCACCAAAACAGGTCCCACCCTCTGAGAAATGGACTGTACAAGAAGACCTCTGAAGGTGCCCCGTGGTATCTGGCATGAAGAGGTCGGTAGCAGATCTTTTATCCTCTAATATGCGAAGTGGTACCACCACAGCTCAGACAATGTTGTTCCAGCACATCCCCCAACACACCGTCAATCAGTTCATGGTCTGTCCTTCCTTGGACCGTTGTCTGTAGATGCTCACCACCACTGACCAAGAGCATCCAACAAGCCTTGGCTTTTTTTTAACAGCTTTGCCAGAGTCAGGGTCACTCAGGTTTTTCCACCTACCCATTTCTCAGCATTCAGCATGTTAACTATGAGAACTGGCAGTTCACTTATTTTCTAATATACATCCCTGGTCTTGACATGTGTGGGCAAGATAATCAAGAGTTTAATGCTGATGACTGGTCATAATGTTTTGGCTCAAAACAAAAAACAATCAAAACAAAGTTAAAGGACAAAGTTGGTGATATTCTGTATTGCCTGTGTAGCCACAGCTGATAGGCCTACCTGGGGGCTTGAATGTTAATCTTATCTTATCTTGCTTAATCTTTGAATTGGCCTTTTAAATTTACAATAGGAGCAGGTCTGCTTTCACAGAGGCAACCATGTTGGACCACCATGTTTCTACAGTAGGTTGCATTCTGGTTTTAAACACTGCACCTTTAAGTAATATTTGCTGAAATTTAGAGCCCCACTTCTTTTTATCTTATCATTTTAGACAAAATGAATGAATCAGTATTTTTGTTACTAGTTATTACTGCTTTTCTAATGCTACAGACAATCTAGAGTGGTCAGAAGGTTAATTAAGGTTATTAAGAAACATACTGTTTTGATGTATACGGTAAGGGAGTATTTTATCATAGGAACTCAGATTAACATAAGCAATAACTTGATTATTAAGAGGTTTAGTAGCATGGCTCAAAAGAGACAGACCACACCTCCAGTTTGTCTGTTAAAAATGTGATGTGATAACCATGATGACTTCCCCTGTGATATTATTTTCAGATTTTAGAAAGCTCCCTCCAAAACCACAGACATTGCGGGTGACATTGCACTCCTAGCGACAAGTGCTGTGAAGTCTCTGCATAAAATTGATGAAATTCCCCTGCAGGACGCAGTTATGTTTAAATATGTTATTGTGCTTTACTTGTTGACATTGTTGATAAATCATTTTTAAAGGTACAGTGCACAAACTATATGACAAAGACCAAATAGCACAAAATGACAAAGATAAAAAAAGAAATGTTAGCACTTTAAATTAGCAATTCATTTTGACATTGACATTGATTTTTAACATCTGTTAACCCATGTGCCTAAACAGGGGAGGTACTGTAAAAGTCATCATCTACTATAATTACTTAGTTGACAGTTCATGATGCTGAAAGGTATTAGGGTGTTAGCATGCTGTTATGTGGAATATGATTATCCATCTGCAGTGTTGCCTTGTCAGCACAATCCTGGAGGCTAGCAGAACTGTCATATTTTGTGAAAGAAAACAAATGCCAGGTAGGACCCAAGTGCAAATACAAGGTAGAACAGGCAAAAGGCCAAGTTCAAGACAAGCAAAATATCAGGCAAGTGAAAGTGGACAATATAGGAAAGTGCGGCTGGGAAAGCACAACAGACGATCATGCAGCAAGCAGGTCAAACACAGCCAGTGTACATAGAGAGAGGGGATATAATGAGGGAATGAAGAGCAGGTGTGCAGGTGGGCGGTGCAGAGTCTGGTGATTGGGACCAGGGGGAAAAGTCCAAAGACATCTGGGGGCTGGATGCAAAATGACAGCAGAAAGGTCAAACTATAGAGGACTGACACACATCATTTATATGTTTATACTCTGACAAAGTCTTTTTGGCCAGCTGTTTATCAACCTGTGTGTACTATGTGCTTCTCTCAATGGTACTAAACATGGTAGATAAGCCTGTGTATACAGTGCATTTAGAAAGTATTCAGACCCTCTGCACCTTTTAAAATTTTCTTATGTTGTAGCCTGATACTATAATTGTTTAAATTCATTTTTTTTCTCATTAATCTACACTCAGTACCACATAATGACAAAGTGAAAACAGAATTTTAAAAATGTCTGTAAATTTATTAAAAAGAAAAAACTGAAATGTCACATTTACATAAGTATTCAGATCCTTTACTCAGTACTTAGTGTAAGCACCTTTGGCAACAATTATAGCCTCGAGTCTTTTTGGGTATGACGCAACAAACTTTGCACACCTGGATTGGGTGATTTTCTGCCATTCTTCTTTGCAAATCCTCTCCAGCTTGGTCAGGTTGGATGGGCACCATTGGTGGACAGCCATTTTCAGGCCTCTCCAGAGGCACCTGAACTTGAACCCTGTCGAGAATCAAAGTGTCGACAGGGTTCAAGTTCAGGTGCTTTTTGCAAACTCCAAGCAGCTTTCATGTGTTTTGAACTGAGGAGAGACTTCTGTCTAGTCACTCTGCCATAACGACCAGATTGGTGGAGGCTGCAGTGATGGTTGTCCTTTTGAACTTTGTCCCATCGCCACACAGGATCTCTGGAGCTCAGTCAGAGTGACCATAGGGTTCTTGGTCACCTCTCCTACTAAGGCCCTTCTCCCATGATTGCTCTGTTTGGCCAGGCGACCAGGTCTTGGAAGAGTCCTGTTTGTGTAAAACTTCTTCCATTTGAGTATTATGGAAGCCACTGAGCTCCTGGGAACCTGGCAGGGGGAACCTGTTGAACTGTTGGGGGATGTGCTGGAACAACCTGGAACCTGGTAGCCTTCCCCAGCTCTCTATATGTAACTATCAACAATCCTGTCTCTGAGCTCTGCAGACAGTTCCTTTGACCTCATGGCTTGGATTTTGCTCTGATATGCATTGCCAGCTGTGAGGCCTTCTATAGAGAGGTGTGTGCCTTTCCAAATCATGTCCAGCCCATTTAATTTACTACAGGTGGACTTGAATCGAGGTGTAGAAACATCTCAGCAAAGATCAAGAGAAAAGGGACGTGCCAGAGCTAATTTTCACATGCTGTTGCAAAGTGTTTGAATACATATGGAAATGGGGTATTTCAGTTTTTTCTTTTTAATAAATTTACAAACATTTCTAACATTCTGGTTTCACTTTGTCATTATGTGTATATGTATATATCATTATGTATATATACTGAGTGTAAATTAATGAGAAAAAAAAAGTAAACAACTGTAGTATCAGGCTGCAACATAACAGAAAAACGTGAAGGGGGTCTGAATACTTTCTGAATGCACTGTAAGTGCATGTGAGTTATTCTCTGCATTGTGTGTGTTTTTGCTTTTTGCACAATTCTGATTTTCTTTGGTTTGAAAGTAGTGCTGAGTGTGTTTTCATTAATTGGCTTACTGATTCATATAACAATTGCAATCAACACCACCTCACCCAGGTTTATACTGTTATTAACACCTACAGCGCACATATATCTCTGGATAACACTTGAGATAATTAATAACTCTGGATAACAACCACCTTTAACATACATCCAATGACTGAACTCAAGGCGAGAGTGATGTGTGACAAACAGTTCTCATTAACGCTAATGTCACAATCAGGGTTTGTGTTTTTTTTCTTCAAATTTTGCTTTGAAATAGATTCATGGCCTTGTTTGTAGCCTGCCTTATATGTAACTAGTAAACCTCTTTTTTATTTTTTTTATTTCTCTAACTAGGTTGTCTCTGATGGTATTTATAGCATCTTAGTCTCCACAGAGAGAGTTTCCTACAGTGTTTTTTTTTTTTTTTTTTTTTTTTGTATCTTCCAAGTCTGGGTGGAGTAGTCTGGTAAATTGGACTTAGTGTTTGTGTTTGTGTCTTACAGTGTTTTTAAATTTTCTTTAGCTGCTTTGTCAGGTGAAGCCATAGTAGTGTATTGTTAATGCTGATGTACTGGGTATTTGTGAGCTTTAAAAAAAATATCTGAAATCATGTTTTTTTTTTTTTTCATATAGACAATACACAAATAATTTTCATTAGGATTCATCGAATGTGTTTATTAACAAATTGTGTCTTTGGTATATGTGTACTGCAACTTATTGTTAGCTATTGGCTGGCATACTGTACATCCTGATATCAGTAAATCTATGATTTGGGCCTAGATAAAATTGGCTGCTACGTTGACTTTGCCAGTATATCAACAGGACTCTAATAGAGTGGGAAGTGTTTATCATGTGCCTATGGTACAACACAAATATTGGGTGTAATATTTTCAGATTTTTTTTTTTTTTAAACTTTCAAATATTTATTTTTTTTAAGGCCTGACTTCACATCCAGACTTCGGAACTCGGCAAGAGCCTTTTCTCCAAGCCAAGCCCATGAAAAGGACTGAGCTTATCAGAGTTTTTAATAGGTGAAACACATTTGCCTTAAGTGTCTCAAAACTGATTAGGTATTTGCTGTGTTTCACCGCAGTTGAGGCTTCAAACGTCAAGCCGATCCAAAAGAGAGAGCAAGTGCAACTGAAACAACTTTCAAGTTATAATTTGAGCAGATGCTGAATTAAAAATATTGGCACACAACTGCTACTGTTTTCATATACACAGTAAAAACAAACCGCTGGGTCTGTTATTTCACCGATAATAGCGTCATTTCATTTGAAATCATTAATGGGCCATTTGGACAGTGTTGTGGTGCATTAAAAGGAAACAGCTGTGATTACCTTGATCGCAGTCATTTCACTCAGCAAATGGCTGTGTATTTTTCCTGAGAGTATCTGGTCAACAAAAGACATTAATAAGGGACCAATTTCCTCTAATAGATGATGCAGGTGACAGCGTTCAGATAAATAGCTCATAACCGCATAAATATTGTTTCTTTCACCTCTTGTCTTTTCAAATGCTGACCTGAGAGTTGTACAGTGTCTGTCAACCTTAACTGTTCACCCACAAAAACAAATCAAGTCACAAATGATTGTTTGTCCCTCAACATGGATGACTGTGCAGTTTTTCTTGTGCAATACATTATATTGTACAGTAAACATTAATACACTGCACTAATTGGACTACTGAATCTGAGAGAAATATGTATCTTCCCTAATTTTTCACCAAATACTCATCCATGTCTTTCAAACATCCATTTCGTCCTGCAAGGCCGTTGGTAGATTGATAGTTAACAGTTGGCTGCACTTCATAATCTAAAAGATAAAACACTTTTCTTATGATAATGACTTTCTCTTCACCTACCAAGCTTTAATGCCTGTTCCCCTGTGGGGCCTTCAAACAACATATTTATTTTTAAAATTAATTAAGTAGGAATTAAAAGGAGCTTACCTCATGAATCAGGACATCACTTAACACGTTGCTTTGGAAGTAAGATCTCCTACAGACAGCATGTGCCTCTGTGCAAAGATGGATAGAGTAGAAAGTTCCCACTGAAGGTCAGCTTCCAAATTCATTAAAATGCCACAGATGTTAAAGTCTCTTTGTGATTCAATGATTTGTAAAGTGTAGTCATTACTGAGAACAGTGACATTATTGGTTGCTTTAATTGTTGTCCAGCACTTGTTATCAATGTCAGGTTTGATACATGGACGTTATACAGCCTATTTTGTTGAACTGGTATTGTCATGATCTTTCATTTGTCCCCATTCCTGCTGTGGTGAATCACTTCAACACGTAGCAGCAAAGGGAGAAAGGAAAATGACAGTGAGCCTTAAAAAATCCTCCCTAGAGTGATTCTGTTTAGTACTGGCTGAGTCTGAAGGTATAGGAGTTTCACACTTTACCGCCATGTCCCCCAAATCGTGCAAAATGCTCGCACATGCTTGCACACATAGCTGTGCACAAATCAGGCCAACAGTTCCGCCACACACTCCAAATACAGACTGACAAACACGGGCAGACTGGCAGGTGGTGGGAGGACAGACAGCACAAACTCAGAGGGAGGGAAGGGCAGCCAATGTTTGACTTTCGAACAGTTAGAAGGACGGAGAAATGGAAAAGAAAAAGTCGCACACAAACACACACGGATTGGCATATTTTAAGAATTCCCATTAGAGTGATTTTGGGAAAGTAATTGCTTTCAGTTGACAAAGATAATGAAAAATAAAATTAATTGCTGCCTACTGTTTGAGGGAGATGGGCATGGATCATTTTTGATACAGCATCAAGTAAAATGGCAGAAATCACTTTGATTTCTTTTCTATTAAAAAAGGCGTAAATAAACACCTGAAGAACAAGCTTCTGTCACCAGTCTCTGTAGAGTGTTTGTCTTTTCTTTTTACACCAATCAGAAACATAATACCAGGTTTAACAATGTGTATTAACTGCAGATATAATCTGTTATTGATTATTACAGGATTTCACTTATATAGTGCCTTAATAAACCATGTTTAAGGTGTGGTTTGAGGTTGCCCTTGCCAGCTGACCGTGCCGTTAATCATAGATGTGGCTGCTGGTTTTTCTGGGGCTGGTGTTGTCATTTCAAAGAAAATAAAACTCTCTGTCTGGGTTGCTGGGGCTCATCACTCCTTGTTTTAGACATTTCCAGGTTAATGCAAGGGCGACTGGCTTCAGCAGAATAAATAATTTTCATAAGAGCTACGCCTCATCATCATACTGCCTTATCCTTAAGGGAAACACTGCTGCGTATCCTTACTGTAGTTCAGCTGGACAAAAAAAACATTAACATATGGAACAGATGTCTCCACAATACACAGGAAATATAGATTAGATTAGATTTATACATGAACAAAATGACAAAATGTGTGTGTGTGTGTGTGTTAGTGAGATTTTTGGTCTTTTTTTTTTTTTTAACCATGTCTTCTCTCTCTGCTCTGACACAAGCAAAGAGTAAAACCCATTATTGGACAACTGAGTGATTTCTGATTTGATTTCACTTCCTGGAAGAATGAGTTAGACAAGACCAAAACAGCCTGGGAGAGCAAAAAGAATAATCCTTCACTCCCTCTCCTTATTTCTGCCCCTGCTTCCTAAACCTTTTTCTTCTCCCCTTTGTCTCTCTCTGTTCCTTCACCCTGAACAACTTTGTGGCTGGGTTGTGGGGGTGGGTTGTCACATTTAGTATTTCTGTGATGAATGCCTTTCTGCTGTACAATCCACGATGCTCCTTTTTATTTCACACATCGTTCATGTTAAATATTCTGAAAAGTGAAACAGAAATCTTCCTTTTATGTCTCAGCGGGCTACTGCTGCATATGTGCTCCACGATTTCGGCCCTTAAATAGTGTATTATTAGTCCTTTTCATTGTTGTTTGTAATGAGTCTTGTTGTTTTTTCATCGGTAGGAAACATGAATTAGAACTGACATGATTAAGTATATAAAGAGAGAATTATTATTTTAGGTTGAACTATTCTTCTGAAAAAGCCCCATGTAATTGGAGGTTAGATGATTTTCTGCTATCTTGTGTCAAGAGATAAATTAATTCCTCCCTTGTTTATATGCTCATCCACACTACATGACAGTGTGTTTCTATTCTTGCTCAAAAGGTGATGGAGAGAACAGCCTTTGTGTTTTCAGCTTGCCGTCATACAGTACCTACATATATTATTATTATTTTTTTTTCTTTTAATTTTACCTCAGTTGGATTGAAGTGAGGAGGGTCAGGGAGGTCCAACCTAAATTTTAAGACCACCAGTATGGTGTTACTGACATTGCAGAAGGCCAGAGATTTTCTCTATCATCCCTCCACCTTGCATCTCATGTTCCCTTCTGTCTTTGACTTACTCTTGCTCCACCTTTGATTTCTGCTGCACTTACCTCAGATATATATAGTGTCATCTTTTCATGTGTCTGGAAATTGTTTTACAATTATCCCTGTGCAGTGGGAGAGCATCGCTGAGCTAATAGAGTACGAGCTGCCCCTTTTTGTGTTCTAGTGTAAAACCTTATAAGAATGATCTGAAGTTTAGAAGTGGCGTGCTTGTGTGTCTGTGTGTTTGCACATCTGTGTGACACTTGTGCCCTTCTGAAAATGGGAGATTTTGAATTGTGAAAGCATGAAATTGAAAAATCTGTCTTTGTGTGAAATTGAACGTAGTTTTGGAAATGAATGATAGTTGCTGTCAGTTAACATTGTACTGAGGGACAGGTTTGTTGATGCATTGCTGCGGTCCATTTCACAAAGATAGATTTCAAGATGACAAAATGTAGAAGATTGGCAAGATTTTCCATCTAGTTGTTCTGTGAACACACTTGTTTTATAATTCTAGTTAATTCAGTAAATCCAAGCACATATGTTTACTTGCACAACTTGAACTGCATCTTGATTTATATCAAATTGTCCTTCTGCTCGTATAAGACGAACCATATGTAAATGGGCCATTATAATAAAGCACTAACAAAGGCTGTTTTTGCAGTAAAGTAAGGCTACAGTAGACACTGCGCTCTTATTTTCTGCCTCTTCACAACACTCACTTCCCTTCACAAAATTGATCTCATTGATGGAGAGATAATGACCCTGCCAATACGGCTTTAAGCTAAAGTGATTAAGTATCTGACAAGTCAATCCACAAAGCATTGTAAAAGCTATTACTGTAAAAAAAAAAAGTGTCTCTCCATACAGAAGTATTTCTGGATTTTCTTTGCAGCTTAAATATGTCAAATATAATATGAAGTTGGAGTATGACAGTCAGGTAATGGAAATGTGCAAAAATATACTGAGATTTTTAGAAAATTATTATTCACAATAAACCTAGAGGTAACTCTAGATAAAATGTCAACTTTCTGTTCTGCACAAAAGGCAAGTTTTGCAAATAATAAGATACAATATCTACTTTTGGAATAAAAACTACCATACAGTGGAATTGAGAAAATGATGGCACTGTAATCATTGAATGTTGTTTCCATTATTATTATTATGATATTCGAACAACTCTAAAAGTTTCTTTGTTTCATGACTGAAAAAGACAGTTTTACATATTATTCATGTAGGGGTGTAGTGAGTGAAAGCTGATCAACTTATCAGTTTACTATAAATATGTATTGGCTACTGCAATAACTATTTTCTGTGACCTTATCATTTTTATTTGTTAGAGCCAATTATTTAATGAAATCCATTTATTCCCTTTGACTGAAGAGGGGCACATGGAGCACGTTTGGTAATTTAACTTGTCAGACAATCCGTAATGGAAAAGTTAATTTGATCCTTTGATTTAATCTAGTTAACTTTGTGATTCTGTCACCCTGATGAAGCCCCTTCTGACCCCCTCTCTAGGACACGTTCAATTTAAAATGCCAGGGTTGTCTGATTGAGACTCTTCCAAAATTAGAGGAAGTGTTGGGTTGGGGGTGGGGGGTGGTGGATATGAACACACACACATACACACACACACACACACACACACACACACACACAAACTGCAGGAGTATAAAGTAGGGCCATTGATCATTTCAGACAGTTTACAGAAAAAAAATGCTTGCCTTATGCATGAATAAATGATCTATGATGAAAAATACAACATTTACAAAGATAATGTAATTACTTGTCTTGAGATATGGTTAGAGCTTCTCCTGTTTTGAGTGATGGTAGATTTTCTCATGTTGACTTGCACTCTTCATTTCCCTTTATTTTATTTCCACTCTGTCACCTCTCTCTGCCTCTCTCTCCCACACAAACTGTCCCCAGAAAGTAGGAAGGGTCCTTCATAATGTTATAATTATATTTTTTCGTGCAGAAACATAGACACGCCAAAACATTTTTGTTATATTAGCCAGATAACCATGTCTGTTATAGTAAAAAAAAAAACAAAAAAACAAACTGTTTACTCAGTTCCTCACTCACTTTTTTCCTTTTATCATTATGAAAATCATACATTTTGGCATGTGTCAAAATGAAAATCAGTTAATTCCAGTACTTTGCCGCATTCACTCTATCTGTTCCTGTTTAATAAAAGGAAAACAAAACAAAAACAGAGCTTTGAAAGTAAATCAAGTTCTTTATTAGTAATTGACAAGTTTTACATATGTATATTTTGAAGATTTTCAGAAATCATTTAGAAGGTCATCAGTGTGTTTAAGAAAGGCAATAATGAGTTTTGCTGTTTTAGTGCAGTGTGGGTGATATTCAAACTTTCTCTCATAAGGAGTCAGCATCACTGAAAGGCAGAGGGACTGGTTTGTATGATATTGACTTGAATTGTTGCTTGAATTGTAGCTAGTCATTAAAAAATGCTTTTACTTTTGCTCGTGCTTTTCACAAAAAGTTATATTGCCTTAACTCAGCGGTGTTTCTTGCCTCGGCTATTCTAGTGGAGTGGAGATGATTCAACTCGTAAAAGGTTTTTGCAGCCAGATTAACATCTTGCTCTTGAGGCTGGAGTCCATAGTCATGTGGCCTTGACACGCATGAATGCCTGATATCCTTGGCTGGACTTAAATGACATTATAGACTTGAGACAGCAGTGTCCCTGTGTGCCCTGGAGGACTATCTGACAATATCTCAAATTACATTACAGCACCTCCTCATCTGTCCTCTCTTCTTTTCCTCATGTTATCAACCACATATAAAGCAGCCCCTCACACCAGCGGTGCCAAATGTGCATGAAACATCCATCTTGTGCTGCTCCTACCACCTTTGCCCCATGCTCACTGCACATCAAAATACCAAGGGGATGGGTTAAGAGCATTTCAAGGTTAAGAATACACATAGTAGTACATACAATAGTTCTGTAGTGTGACTGTGATAGCCTGGTAATAAGGCTGACTTGCCTTTACATGTGGTGAACTTATGTGAGTGACATGTCCTTGACATAATCATTGTCAGTCAACACAGAAGCTGCAAAAGTGAACCTGTCTGATTCACTGAATCAATCACTGAGCAAAATCTGTCACAAGTATTTGAAATAAACACTGACTCTGAGGTTGAAGTGCAAATGTTTATCTGAAGGTCTTTACATCTGCATCATACAGTTATTTTAAATCAAGATGTTATGTTTAATGTCATTCAAACAATAGATTTCCTGACATGTAAATTTAGGCTATAGTTTTTTTTTTTTGTTTTTTTTTTTTAAGTTATTGTTTTATTTTAGGAACATTTTTAGCCTTTGCTGACGTAATGACAGATGACATGACATGACAGAGAGAGAGATGCAGCAAACGTCTCCAGCCAGGCTTTAACTGGGGACGTCTGTGCTTGTTTTTTAACCCCTAAGCCACAGACAAGCTCCATTTGTTCAGAATATAATAATCATCTGTTTTACTCACCTTGACGCTATGTGCTGTCATGTAACCAACCTTGTCATTTGCATATCTTCATGCACAAAAATGAGAGAATTCTTGTTTATTGCATGACTGACACTAAATAATAGATGTAAATACGTGTTTGAGTTTTCCCATCAAAATATAAGCTAACACAAGCCCAAAACTAATAATGCCTTTCTGATTTATCCACTGTAGTACTATTGAGCTCAGGAATACCTTTTTACACTTATTTTAATTTGCTTGTCAACCTTCTGCTGTAAATCAGTCCATTGAAAACTTTGATACTCTTCTCCTGTTAGAAACCAGTATCTTAAATCCATGTTACTGGGGCCCAGCAACATATTTTACAACAGAATTGAGTCACTATTAATTAGAGTGTAACATTTTGGTCTTCATTAACATTTAAATCATTTTCCCCCAGAAACAAGTGCTCCAGTTTTCTTTTCACTGAGCTATGCATCACAGAGAGCACACACCTCCACTATGTAGGCCAGTGTGCCCTGCGGCCACGGAGTCACTGTAGGTGCTTTATAACAAGGAAACTAAAGCTCGAAGACATGCACACACACCCACACATACACGCACACGTTACACGTTTGTGCTGTATTTGTGAGGTCTCTCACTGATTTTTAGCATTTGTTAACACCTAAACAAAAGCAAATTCTAACCTAAAGCCTAAAGCTAAATGGTAGGTCTCAGACAACCCTTTGAAGAGGTGAGGAGTTGCCACAGATGCCCTCGCTCACTCTCAAGGCCGGAAACTCAAAACTGGTCCACACACATAGACATGCACACTCAAACACACACAACGTGCGGTGTCAGCTGTGCTGATGGTAGTGCCAACCAGACGTGGCCAAACTCTGTGTCTCACTGTGTGTCCAGGAATAGCTAGGGGTGTGTGTGTTTGCAAGTGTGTGTGCGCATGTGTGTGTGTGTGTGTGTGTGTGTGTGTGTGTATTGCCCAAGTAGAAACAGAATGTGCTCATATCCAGGAATAGATCACTGTTGGATGCAGGAGTTTTATCATCTGCAGGATGTTTACTAAGAGTCGCCCCTGCACACCATTAGTCTACCAGAACCACCAATACATCACAGTGGACTATAACAACACACAGGGTAGTCCAATAAAAATTAATGCAGAGCAGCATGTATTAAACACCAATATTTTAAGGTCCAGGCTTAGGCTGTGTGTTGTATTCCTATGCATACTGTACTGTATATAGATTTCTTCTTATGACATTGTTCCACTAATACTTGAATAATGCCCGTTTCCAACCAAATCCATAGAATAATATGTTTCGTAAATTATTTTATATAAATACTTATTTTCCCTAAAACTGACACTTTGAGCAGGTATCACTTTCCGGCTGATTACTGTACTGATAATACTGTGATGCTGACTGTGGACTCACCCTTGCAAAACTTCAAATGACATCACTTCAGGATGTGGTACTGGTATTTTATGGGAGGTGTCAAAAAGGAAGCAGAAATGTGTCCGAACAGCAACGTGTACTGTTTTAATAAAAATAAACAACTTCATGCAGTATTAATAAAATGTATGCAAACCCAAGTTTTTAACAACTGCATTACAGTGAGATTAATTTTAAAGTTTTTTACACCCCCAGATATTAGACCACACTTTGTAAACCAGCACCGCATAATGCAAGTGTCCAATGCTGTACTGATTTGATCCATCAAATTCTAAATATTTTTGATTTCTGCCCTCAGGAATATGGGGATAATCACTAGCAAACATACACAATAATACTAGAAACATGACACATTATTGCCTCAGCCCTACTCTCCAGTGTATTTTATTGACAGCGCTGTCACATTCTGTTACACGTTGGTCTGACAGTAGCAGGTAGGCTGTTTGACAAGGCGGACTGACTGGCAGTGGCGCAGGGATGATAAAGACCGTCAGCATATATACAAAACATGTTTACTGTGGAAGATGGTAAATCCTGTTTCAAGGCAGTATAAGACTTTGTGTGAGTTTACAGTAGTACATGTCTGTGCATACATATAGCATATGAATGGTTAGTGAATGTGGCAGAAATTATGCGTATTAGTCACTGCTGTGTTAACACATATAAAACCCTGCAGCTGTCAGTTTCTCTTGGTTTAAAACGTGTTCCATCAACCGCTGTGTTGTTATACTTGTGAAAAAAGTGACAGCGTGACAGTGACAGTCTACAGTTGTTACTGCCTTAACTCAGACTTTGGACTGAGTTACACAATATTATATGGAAAACACATCACGGTAATGAAAGCTATAAAAATCGCACAAGTAATTATATTTCACACCAACTTAACCAGCTGCAATATTTCACACTGAAAGCCTTGCTTAAGCTTAATATCTGGATTTAATTAAGATAGTATTTCAACAATGATTAATGGAAAAGAAAGTTAAAATATCCCTACTTCTTAAATGTTAAATTTAGCTGCTGTAAAGTTTTGCCTAAAATATAGATTTGAGATTTAATTTCCATCAGGTTTATAACAGGAGGCTTCAAAGCTGAATTATGAATCTGACTAGTGCTTGTCAGTTTTCTGCTCCTTTGTATAGACACATTGCTCTTGGTACCAAAAAAAAAGCGTTCAGCACCCAGCCCTAAATATTACCTTGAGGGAAACAAAGCTATACTGAAAAAGAGACTGCCATAATAATGTGAGGTTTTTAAATGACTTTTTTAAGCCATATTCATCTCAACCCATTTAAAGCAGCCGTAGACCAGTATTTGATATGGCAGCTTTTAAGATAATGTCTTGGAACATGTCTTTAATAATGTCTTTGTAAGTAGAAGAACTGGATGAAAGAAGAGCTCCATTGGCAGGTAGGAGGCGAGATCTTTTACTAAAATAATCAAACTTCATGAAAATTGTGCTGCTGGAGTTTGATATCAGTTTCTTTCTATTGCAACAGGGAGTTTGAGAAACTAACTCCAGTTCTCTGCAGCATAAAATTTTAACTTCAGCACCAGACCCCCCAGGTTGTGTCCTGAGCCCCCTGCTGTACCTATTGTACACTCATGATGATACTGTTGTGGTTGGCCTGTTCTCAGATCAGTCTGATCACCTGTTAAACTAGTGCCAAGAGGACAATTTCTTCTCAATGTCAACAAGACAAAAGAGATGATAGTGGACTTCAGCATGATGCAGAAGAGGGGCTACCCCCCCTCAGGATCCACAGGACCCCAGTATAGAATGTGAATATTTTCTGGCACCTCTGTGGTTATATCAAACTAGACCTGTCATGGTTCTCTCTCAACAACACCCTAATGAAAATTGCCCGTCTGCGTGTTTACTATGTTAGATGCTTAGGAGACTTCAACCGTTCTCGAAGGTGCTGGAGAACTTTTACACCCGCACCATCGAGGGCATCCTGACAAGAAGCATTACAGTCTGGTTCAGGAAGTGCACTAAGCAGGACAGAGAGGCTCTCCAGAGGGTGGTGTGATCGGCTGAGCGCGTCATCCGTATTGAGCTCCCTGACCTGCAGCTTATCTGCAGCAAGCAGTGCTGGACCAGGGCCTGGAAGATAGTTAAGGACCTTAGTTGTCCAAACAATGGCCTCCTGTCTTTGTTGGGATCAGGGAGATGGTTCTGCACTCTGAAATCTAGCACAGAAAAAGATGAGAAGGAGCTTTTTCCCTCAGGCTATTTGGGCACCAAACCAGGAAAACTCTAATTGGACCTTGACATATGTATACAACAATCACACACTACCCAAAAATTTTGTGTGTTTCATTTATATATGGATATGTGTGTATGTGTATATGGGCCTAAATATATATGGATATGTGTATGTTGGCACTGTTGTATGCACATATGTCTATCTGACTGCAGTCCATCAGTGAATTTTGTTTTTTTACACATTATTTAAGCTGTTTTTCTCTATACTTTACAGGTTGTATAAACACGGTAACAAGGTTTTTTTTCCTGAAATGTTAACATGCAAAGCAGACATCTAATATGATGATCAGTCAGTCACCTACTGAGCTGGATCTGACAGATCCTGACCTTATTCTTAACCTGATCTCACTTCTCTATCAAAGTTACTAAAGGACATTTAAAAAATTAGCCCCACTCAGCACCTGGCCTTCATGCTTCTGCTTGTTTTCCCTGAAGCTTAATATGTTGAATTCTAAAAAAAGTGTAATAATTGCTTCTGACATTCTTCAAAGTGGTCTGTATCTCAGTTGAGGAGAGATATCACCACTGTAAAATACTGCAGGAAACCCTAGTCCAACCATTTCCTGTGTCCAAACAGATGTTAAGCAACGTAGCTATGCCCTCCAGCACTTCTTTGGCGTTCCTCACAGATCCTCCATGGCTAAGGGTTTTGGATGCCCACATGACCCTGAGAGCTACTATTGTCAGAAGCCACAGGAAGTCATGGGCCTCCCAAACCAAATTGGTCCCAGGATGGGGCCAGACTAAGACTGATTCCAAGAGCCCTAGGTGTCTGCCAGCTTTGGAATGATTAACTCACCTGGACTAGAGAGAGCATGGTCCTCTGCTGGAGCCTGACTTGGCAGCAGATCTTGTATGAGTATGAGCGCCTGGTACTGTACCACCCAAAGGAGCAATGTGAACCTGCCACCATATGGGCACACCACCTGCAAGGCAGGGTGGTAGGATCTGTTGTGCTGCCAATCAGGCTGCACATAAAGACAGAGGCCTTGGCTTGCTCACCCATATTTCTGTTTGATCACGAACAGACATATTATGCTGAAAATTGTTGCCTGAACTGCAGATGCCCACTACTGCCAAACACTGATGAATAAGTAAAAACAGACTGATGAGTAAGAATAGACTGAAGGTCATAATGGCAAACAATTACACAAGAAAAATTGGTCTAAAGGTG
This sequence comes from Mastacembelus armatus, assembly GCF_900324485.2. Classification (NCBI taxonomy): domain Eukaryota; kingdom Metazoa; phylum Chordata; class Actinopteri; order Synbranchiformes; family Mastacembelidae; genus Mastacembelus; species Mastacembelus armatus. Next base: position 10,895,930 of record NC_046649.1, on the reverse strand, counting down.
TGTAATGAAATACAAGGAGGAAAATTACTTTTACTACTTTTTACTACTACAGGGGAAGCTAAATTTTAATTTCATTTGCATGTTAAGCTCTACAAAAATCCACCCCATTATATTTGAAATGAAGAGTTGAGGATGGTTTGTTCTCTTGATTGTGCATCATTGCTTTCTGCCCATGGCCGTTGAAGTCGGTGTGTGATGCTGGCAGCCTAAGTGCATCAGTAAGCTGCTGCCAGAAGTCTGCTGAAGCATGACTAACCACAGGCTGCAAAACTTTGAAGCTACCTTAGGGCTTTAATGGGATTGAAGAAAGCATGAGTGCAATAATCTTTTGACAAATATAATATTTGAAACACACTGAAATGTAGTAATTAGTTTTGGTGTGGTCCTGCTCATATGTTGGTTATTTTGATAATGTATAAGCATTTTTGCAAAGATAAGTTTCCTAAATCAGGGCAAAATCTTAAAAAGCCTCAATGTCTGTCCACAGCTTAAATCTGTTTTATCATACAACTGTTTTGTTTCTGAGATGAACAGACAGGATTCAACAAATTAATATTGCAAGAATATCATATTTGGCACAGTCTAGCAAATGTAGACAATAAAGAAGAAAGAACAACATCTGTCCTTTTTACCCAGTGTGGACATGGGGGGTGATGACCATGTGAGCTGGTGACTGTAAATGAATTTTCGCTGCAGCCATGTCACATACCAAAACACAGCCATGAAATATTACAGAATGCACTGTAATAATTTAAAAGTCAAATCCGGGGAAGCCGAGTGCTTGAAGAAACTGACGAAATTGACATATAATTTGGTGGAGAGATATAATATGCATAATGCGGTTGCACAAATCATTGCTCATGGCTGTGCAGAATGCAGCTCTCACAGCAGCTGAGGATACTAAATACTGTAAAGAACAAATGGTTGAATTGATTTCAGTTTGTAGTGAATGCATCAAGGCTGCTGTGATTTTTCTTTCTTTTATTTATTTATTTATTGTAAAAAAAAAATCTAAAAAACGCAAATTGACGTTGACCTAATCTTTAGCCAAAATGTTGAAATAACAGTCACTGTAAGATTTTACCAACATGCTTTTAAGCTGATCTGAAATGTCTTATTGAATTAAGGAGCCAGGTTCATGTTGGTGCGATGTAATTTACTTTTATTGGTGAAACGTGGAGAAATCCTGTCCTATTCAGCATAGCTACAGTAAATAACTAGCCACAGCATCAGTACTTGCAAAATACTTTGGTACTCATGTTGTCTGCTTGTAACTATCTTTAGTGTGTGTATAATTTTAACAGGTGTGGAAAATGATTGAGGGGTAGATTGATTTTTTTTATTTATTTTATTTTTTTTATTATTTGTTGGCTTATTTAATGTATACAGCACATGTGGCTGAAGTGAATTTGCAGCCCTTGTCCCTGGTTAGGTTTCATTAATGCAGGTGTCTGTGTGTATTTATTGAGCATGAATGCAAACACTGACTTACAGGTGTTGGAGCATTCATACATCTGGTAGATCCATTCAAACATCATTTAGTGTTCACATCATTGCTTTTTTTAAAAAGCATTTACTATAATAAAAAGGTTCCTTGTTTTGGAGCTCTCTCGCTAGTTATCTCTGCCCATGGAGACCACTTTACTTTTTATTTATTTATTTATTTGATTGGCTGGCATGTGCAATTTATGGCAAGGTCATTTATGCACTTAAATAAATCCTTATGACTAAGCTCTTATAGTCAAAACCAGATTTCTTTAGAATTTGACATGATTGACATTTTATTGTCTTTTATTTTGTTGTTCCCAGTCTCAACAACACATTGAAATTTCTTGTTCCAAGTTATAAATACTATCCTATCTTTATTCTGTACCAGCTTAAAAATCATGAACCGGACAGCTTTAAGAGAACTGTGATGTATTTTCTTTTTTCTTTTTTTTTTTTTGTACCGCACCTTCCTTATTACGTACTAAAGGCACTTTTGTTTTTTTTTACTACTTGAGTTTCTTTTTGTATGCCTGGCTCTATGTTCAATATACTGTGTATCTATGTTTAATACAGTGTAGTAGTCTAACAGTAGGCCCAGTGTGTGCATGGATTTGTTGTCATGTTGTTGACATGTCCTGTCTATGAGTAAAAATAGACTATGTCTCTTTTTGGAAATACAGCATGTTGTCACAAGATGGACATGGATATACCCAACTTTAGCCATATCATCATCGTATTGTTATCTGTCGTTATCTCTTATCTGTCCACTACAAGTGTCATTATTGAAATTTAACTGAAATTAGTTAGGTAATGCTTTCAGTGGTTCCTTTCTTTAAAATAATTGTATTTTCCTTGCCTTTCTTTTAACTGATGACCCCATTGCTTGGCTTATTGTTCAGGAATACACTGGTCTATAAGTGACTGAGGATGGGACAATAATTCTTTACAGAAGGGGACATTTCCTCACACACAATGAGATGCTCTTTCTCTCTCACTGTGTTTGAAAGGTCAGGGAATGAGAGCCATTTTTTCAGTGCAATGAGCTTTGTAGGTCTTTGCTGCTTGCTTTTTCCATCCAGACTTATGAATCCATTCTTTATCATCTCTAATAAAATTTGCCCACTCTCCCTATTGCATTACTTTCTATTCTCTGTCTGCTGTGTAAGACGACTCTGGGATGATAGGGCGTTATCAAACCACAGCTAAGCCTGGGACAGATATTCAGCCATTAGACCAAGCAGGAAGTCTGATTAGCTCCACTGTCAGACATCTGCTATCCCACCTGCAACCTGAGGTCAAAATAACCCCACTTACAGCACAGAAATGTCTGGCAGAATACTGTAATTTTTATTTATTTATTTTTTGCCCTGTATTCGTTTTAGGTCTGGAAATGATCTTTGTTTATGATTAAATTAATATTGTGATATATTTAATTATTAACACTGTTTACAGGCACTTTCAATCTGGTTTCATTTGCTTTGTTTTGCCTAAAAATTCACAGGATCTTTTTTCTGTCTACCATAATGTTGGTGTACATGATGGACTACACAGTCTTGCTATTGGAGGAAAAAAACTAGACTTTCCCTCAGTGTTTTTATTCTTGTTTCAAAATATTTTTCCTTTCTTTAAAGACGGTTTTATTATTGAGTTACTGTAAATTGTTAAAAATATGATCAATGATCAAATCTCCATCTGACTTCTGCTCTCTGTACTGCCCTGAGACTACTCAGGTGAAGGTTACAAAAAAGAATTACTGCATGCAGCTGATGCAGGCCTGGAGAATTTTAATTCTCCTTGACCTCAGACACAATGGGTCACAGTGTCTTGATCAGCCATCTGAAAAATTATGTTGGCATCAGTGATGTGATGTGATGGTTCATCTCATAGCTGTCTGACGGATATGATTCCTCCTCGTCTACTCCTGTCCTTTATGGGGTTCCCCAGGAGTCTATTCTGATTCCTCTTATATTTATTATATACATGCTGTCCCTAGGGGCAAGTCTTGCACAGAAATAATATCTGTACTTGGACAATATGTAACTGTATGGCCCTTTAAAGCATGGTAACATTGATGTCTCATCTGTTATGTCCTCTCCTGTGAAAATTAAAGAGTGGACATAAACCTTCTGCCCCAGCTCTAGTAGCATTTATAATCTCTCATCGTCTGGGTGTTTTATTATATGGAGGAGATGGGTGTTATTTTTCATTCAATGGTCAGGTGATGCAAGTTGTGCAAACCTGTGTTATCCAGGATTGCACAAGAACAAGTCATTAATTTGATTTGCAGAGCTAGAGGAGGTCATTCATGCCTTTATCTGTTCCAGACTGGACTATTGTGATGCTTCTTGGTATCAGCAGGTGAACCTTTTTGAGACTACAGCTAATACAGAATAGTGCCCCAGATTTTTAACACTCTCAAATAGAAGTAACCACATGATACCAGTCCTTGCTGCCCTTCAGTAGTTAACCATGGACTGATTTTGAGATGCTACTGCTAGTTTTTATGACTTTGAATGGTCAGACTCCTGTGATATGCTGACTCCCTACACACCTGATTGCTGCTTGAGATCCTCTGGCTTAGTCTGACTAATGTTAACTGGGCCTTTGGTGTTGGAACCCCTTGACTCTGGAATCCTGATAACCTCAGGCAGGCAAACCCAGTGCCCTCCTTTATATCTCTTCTTCTTTATAAGTCATTCATATTGCTTGGCCTTCTCTTAACTGGTGTATTGTTGTAACAGTTTTAATTATCGTATTTTAGACTTTAGTTTTTGCTCTTTGTTTTTAATGTAAATCACTTTGTAACTGTGTGTGAAATTATTATTATATTCTAAATAATGGGTCATTTCAGAACAGACACATGGCTTCTTTGGGACAACATACTCTTTTTAAACAAACAAACTTTTGTATGTATAGTTACAGGCAGTAAAGCCTTTTACCTCTTTTTCATTTTATTGCATGAAGTGATGGATGGATGAAGTGCTGGAAATCCTTATTTAGTCCAAAAAAGTACGTCATAGTTTGATCTATTCGAGGAGCTGGTGTTGTCAGCCAGCTGGGAAAATGTTGCAATTTGTTTTCCTGTGAAGAAGTCAGCACTGACTTAATTTAGCTACTTTTGTAAATGTTTAATTAAAGTGATTTTTTGACAGCAGACTTGCATAGAGACCTTTGACGCTGTTGAATCAGATGTAATTGTTGCACAGTGATCTAACTAGGTACACTTATGTGCTTATAAAACATTTAAAGATTTGAAGCAGTTCTTCTTGTTCAGAGGCCCTGATGCAGATGCTCAGAACAGAATGTGATACAGACCTGCAGACTTAGAAACGGTGCTGTACAAAATTGAACACTACTGTGTGCACTGCACAGTATTATTAGAGTGTATGTTTTAGGGCCATCTGTAGGACTTCACAGATGAGCTAACCAGCTTCACAACACCAATTTGGAATTCAGCTACCCCAGCAGTTTTGCTGGAGCTACCCATCTTTCCATGAAATGCCCTGTGTGGCCCTCAGTAAGGAATCTGCACTGTAGGTGCTATGAATGTGAATGTACTTTATCCGTTCCCTGACTCTCTGTGTGACTGACTTTATATGTAAGCCAGTTTTTTGACCAGATGATTAGGATCAGCTTTTCCAAGAGACAATAAACACAGCCTATGTTTTGAAGAGACTACACTGATCCCCTGTATTTCTCTAATTAACTAGCAAATTATCAAGCAGCAAACAGGGAAGGAGGGTGAACAGGACAGATGGCCGGGTTGCTGCCCAAGCTGATGCTATATGAGTGTAAGAGTGAGCAAGAGACTGAAAATAGACAGATCAATAAACAGACTGAAGGAGGCAGAGGACAGAAACACAAGGTATAAACACAGGAGAATGAAGGGGAGCTACGCTCATTTTTTAAAGTTTTAAATGTCCATCACATGATACATCAATACACACGTGTTAACCTACAACAATAGTAAACACACCGATTTAGTCATATGATGTGATTCAAAAGCAGACATTTCAGGTGCACATACAGTCAGCTGCTGTTTTCTCTAATATTGTTAACAAGTGTTCCAGGAACATTGCCCGTCCGGTGTGTTTCCAGCCTGGGGGAGTGTAGCGCAATAAAGACAGACTGCTAATGGCCCTATCCCTCAGCAACATCCTTCCAGATGACTCTGAACAGAAGATTGTATTTTGTTTATCGGGACAACACTGAAGAAACACTGAGATCAGAACAGGATCCTGCTTTATAGGACAATACACTTAAAAGATGAGAAATACATGTGGAAAGCTATATTATGCATCCTTTAAATGCTAATGTATCCCCATTTTAATGCACACACATGGACACATTAGCATTATGGCTGTGACCTTTCCCGATCACAGTGTGATGGCTATCTGCTGGCCTTGCTGTGTTAACAGTTTGTCCGCTAGCTGCTTTTTCTCTCCTTTTAGTTCTCTCTTAATGGATTTTCTAATGTGGTTGTTCTTAAAGTAGGAGAGAGGAAGAGAGGTGAGTGAGATATAAAACAAAAGTGTTATAAAACAAGGTATGAGTGAGAAAGAGACAGAGTTATTGAAAAAAGTGAGAAAATGTGCAAAAGGAGAAGAGCTCTGACTGAGAGATGACACTTTTGACTGCATCTTGAAAGTTAGTGCTATTTTTAAGCACACTCTCGGAAAACAACTAAAAATAAAGCATGCCGCTGTCTATGATTCTCCGGATAATTTAACAACACAAGTACAGTAATTGACAGAAGTAGCCTGCAGTTGTCATTTAATGCGAGGTCACTCCTAAAGTGTTTAACTACAAGCATCCCAAGTTTAGGGTTTACATCCCAAAGCTGCCAAATATGAGGCTGCTATAATTCAGGATCTGTCCTTTTGTATACATTTTTTTGTTTGTTTTACAGGGCATGTACACACACACTTAAACACAATGCCTAGAGTATATGATTTTCTTTACAGCTCTTATATAGAAAATGTGACCTCAGTCACCCATTAACCCTGCACGGGAACTGCAATCACAAATGTGAGGTTAGACCCTCAGCCCTGATGGGAGAAACTTTAATTAATGTTGAGACCTATTGATGCTGAAAGCAGTAATACATGGACGGAGGGCAGGGAGAAACGTTGTAGCTGTAGAAGTCACTTTCTAGTCACGGATTTGCGATCTTGTAAACCTTAGAAGCATTAAATTGAAAATGGAAAATCACCTGCGTGTGCATCCACGTTACATCAGCTAAATTTAAAAACCTATCTCAGTCCCAACATGCCTCTGTCTTTACTGCAATGTCAAAGATCATGCATATTTGCAAAAGTGAGCAAAGTATGTAAAACAGCAACTACATGAAGTAGGAGCATTTTTTTAGACAGCCACCTCAAGGGAAATACAGATTTAGTTTGGTATCTTGGGAAATTACCTGCAGATGATTAGTGTATTCATGAACATTTGAGCTGCATATGCATTTGAAAACTTTTATCTGACAGTGGAAATATCAGAAGTTACATATAGAAATGCGTTAAGGTGCTCAGTTTGGGCTGATGGAAGTGACAGACTTCCCCAATGACGTCTTGTAATATCAAAGCAAACACGGGAACTGAGGGAGGGTGCAAGTGGATGTAAAAAAAAAAAAAAAAAAAAAACAACTTGGGAGACAGGGAGTAGGAAATTCAATTTGATTGTAATCTGATGTACACATTCTACTGTTTGTGAGTTAAATTAGATTTTAGATTTGTTTTCTCTGTCCCTCCCCTCTTCCCCTTACAGTATTAGAGAGGGGGATTTATCTAAAAGATCTATGGTTGTGTCTGATTGAAGAATCATGCTGTGGGAATAGTGGGCAGATGGTAATCTATCAAACAGACAACAAAATGTTTTATTTCTTGTTTTGTCGCCAAGGCACTGAAGAACAAACATCTTATTTTACCCCCAATTATAAAACCTTTGTTTCATGGACAGATGCCTGAACAACTGTTACTTAGAAGTTTTCCGTTTAGAAAAATCTAACGTGGTTCAGTATGTTTTCTTTAGTTCTGTTTCTCATTGTTTATCTTCTTCCTATTCCTACTGCTTATTTCTCACCTTCTCTCCAGTGTCATTTAACCTGAACATTACTCTAAACCTACATTGCCCCAGTGCTATTTTTACCTGCAGAAAATGCAATAATTCTCTGGTAGTTTCCCCTAAAGGTACTTTATTTAATATATTCCAGCTAACTGCGTAATCATATTTCTTACTTTGTTCACTGTTTTAGCTTTTGTAGAGCAGTGTGCAAGCTGTGGGTGGGCATAATGTGAGGTTTGTAATACTGTACAATTGGTTAGTTTCACCTTACATTTTAGTGAAAGAGACAAGAAGACAGGTATAATTAGTTATAATTTGGAACAAACAAACTGCAAGGGAGGACATTGGTATTGGATGATTCTGGAAAACCTTGGACAACAAGGGTTTCAGTGCCCAGCGGGGACATTTTGTCATGATTTCTATAATTTTCCACAGCCACCAATCCAACAATGACAGCCCTCTTCAGCTAAGTGTTTGGAGGGATGTCTCTTTCAAGTTTTCTTTCTTTTTTTTTTTTCAGCATCGTCACACTTACTCATGTCCATTCTTGTATGTATAGAGAACAATGCTATCGACTGTTATTGGCATATTTGGACAGCTATCTACCATGGCCTTTTCTAGGACACCTTAAGGGTTAGGAAACCAATATACCCAGGGTAAGACTTTGGTTACACCGAAAAGAGAACAGATATTTACTGTAGGATTGTGACAGGACATGAACTCCAGTCTAATGCACTGCATGCTTACTTGCCACACCCTTACTTTATCTTTAACATTGGCACTGGGTTAAAACTGCACCATGCAGGTCTTTGTTAGAGAGAGTACAGATCTAATAGGAAGAGAGAAGAGAAGGGGGGAAGACATGCACCCAAGGGTCCCCAGCTGGACTTGAGCTGGTGATGGTGCGATTACAAGGTTAGCGTCTTAAACCCCTAAATCACCTGGACCCACAAATCTCTCTGCTCCTCTCTGCTTCTGGTCTGCCTGCTTCCTGGGCTGGCTGGGTATAAACTGAATTTTGTACCTCTGTCTGACTGCAAGGGTGGTGAGGACAAATCACCTGCTGTAAAACCTCAGCCATGCACTCTGCTCACTGTTCCCTGTCTAAATTCAAATCAAGAGCCAAAAGCCAGGGGAAATGTGATGGGGTGGAGTGCAGGAGGGGGTAGGGAGGGGTGAGTCAGATTAGGGTGAGAGGAATTTTATGTGAAAAAATGAAAATGACTTGTTTTCATCTTTTCACACTGGCTTTCTCTCCCTCTACTTGTTCCCTACGCCTTCCTGTTGTTTTTATGTCTCTTTCTTTCTTTGACACACACTGTACCATCTAAGTAGGTTGTCTATTAAGCAGTTTTCTCCTGTTGTCTGACCTTGGCTGGTCAAATTCTCCCTTCCCCTCCCTTCCTACCTCGTGTTTTCTCTGCCCTTTCTCACATGTATCAGATGGTTTCGTCACACTGTTGGATTCATTTTCATCCACCATGGTTGAAGGCTTCATTCCAGTGCAATTTCTTGTGTGGCATTTGGCCTGGAGTCACACTGCCACTTGTTCAGCTTACATTGCATAGCAATCATTTTTTAATCAGTGAAACAGCTTTTGCTTTACCAAAAGGAACACTGCCACCCTGTTAATAGCCATGAATTAGGTCTTCCTTCTCACGCCTACAGCCTAACAGCAAAAACCTTTCGATCGACCAGGAGTGATGTAATGCAATGTAATGAGTAAAGTTGCTTCCTCTTGCCTCTGATTCTCTTGCTCTATTTTGTCTTAAGATTTTCTTTCAAAAGAAAATCAAACATAAATACAGATCCTTATCTGGCTTTAGCTCTTACACTGCATCTCCGTTAGCATAAACTGAAGCCAGCCAGAGATGGATTTAAAGACCTCTGTGCTCTGAGACTAAGACTAACACAGATGACACACTTGAAAGCTTGATGCTCAGGCACAAGATTGTAGTAAGAAAGCTGGTGTTGAATGACTACACTTCTGTGCTTATTTGAGATGCAGTTCACCAATGGGGGAATCATCTAATTTAAAAGACCTGAATTGACCTCAGATCTCCTCGGCAGACACACTACACAGTCATGCTCGGCAACTTTCAAACCATACGTGCAGCTATAAAAGAGGCTGGCTCCCCCTCATTAGACTCTGTGAGTCATCTGCTCCGTTTTTCAGCTTCAGCAGACTATGAGCACATACACAATCAGTGTCCACAGCACCACATAAAATTTGGTTCAAGAGAACTCTAGCTGTATTTGGAGCTATTTTGCATTCTGGCCCTAATACCTTCATCAAGTGGCTGTGAAGCAGTTTGCATGCAGTGTAGCTGTGTAGTTCCTACCAGCACAAAGGCCTAATGACTGAATGCATGACTGTGCTGCTGTGTCCTGAACGCAGAATGAAGCAGCAGGCCGAGCATAATACTGAAAAGTTGCAAAGGTTGCAGGAGCGTGGATACCAGCTGAATAATTTTGCTTTGAGTAACATCATTGTTCCTTTTCCAGTTCACATTTAGTTGTTGCCAATTAAAGTGCGAAGAATGTGCAGTGCAGAGCAGCAACAGTCTGCATCAATGATGTTTTTATTCTGCTCTGTCATTGTCACTGCATTGCCTCACTACATGTTTGTCTATGTACATACCTCTACTATGTATAACAGAGATCATGTTAGGTTGAACAGTATAGGACAGTACATGAACCTGTACAGTCAGTGACAGTTTATATGAGCATTGACTTTTACATACAGTATTAGGGCTGAGTGTTTTGGTCTAAAATATGTCATTATATCCTATAACTGCACTTTAAATACAGATACTAACATAACATAAGGCATAACTAAAACTAATCTTTCTACATGAATACCGTTAGATAAAAAAATACAATTATTACTGAGTTCATATGAGAATCATTTAAGTCAGAAATGTCACCTTCAAAGTAAACTTGCCTACTTTTCTATAGAAAATTGCTAAGTTGATAACTTTAGGTTATTAGATTAGCAGTATAGGTGATATTATTAAACAATATTTAGATTTAATCATTGTGATCAGTGGTGAAATTTTTTATTTTTTTTTTTTGGATAACAGTTAAATTATTGGTCACTTATGTTAATAATGTTGGTGACAACCTTGAATCATTGGTAGTCAGCTTTGCACTGCCTCTGCTTAAGCTAATAACCTGATAGATTACACAGGTTTCAGTACAGAGCTTTAGACTTAAAACCTCCATTGTGCTGAAATGTTTAATTTGGAACATTTTTACAACTCTCTTCCCAATCTGCTGTGTGTGCTACCTGTCCTGACCTGACAACCTGGATTGTCTATTGAGAGAGACACTGGCTCCTATGTTGACGCTCCACAGCCCACTTCTTCGAGTGGTATGTCTTCTTCCACAAAACCGTGTCTAGCCAAGCAGTATTGTACTAACACTGGCATGGGAGACGGCATATAACAGCCAAGATTTTGTTGGTGTTGTTGTTTTTCCAACTTACAAATGTTAATTAGTTAAAGCACAATTCATTTGCTGGCAAAAGTCATCATAGCTGGCAAAATCAGCAGTTGCTGGCTTAAATGTCCACGCGTTAAAATACAGTTATATACAATAATTAATATAGGTAATTGCAATCTGGTTTTGATCTAAAAACTATTGATCGCTCAACACAATTACACATTAATGAATGTCTGTGGGAGTTTTATTTAAGTTGTGTTTTCCTTCAATACACTTGGCAAATATCCTGGTATGCGATCACCTTTCTAATATGCTGATAAATTCTGAAGGCTCAAAAACTGGGGAAGTAAGACCTCAGCTGCTGTTCTGCTCAGTGTAGCAAAAGGTATATTTAGGACAACGGCTTCCTGCTCACTGACCACTTACAAACAACATACTCTTCTCTCTCCAACCTTTTCCATTTCTACCCTAAGCCCTATTTTCTCTTGGCGTCTCTCAGAGCACATAGGAGATGAGCAGGATTTGGTACTGAAAGATCGGACGGAGAGTCAATGACGGGCAGCTGCAAGCAGAGCGCTGGCTGATGCTGACTGTCTGCTGTGCCAAAGAGAAATACAATGACTTCAAAACACTTCTGTTCCCCTCAGCGCTGTACGAACCATTCTGTGCTGATGAATACCACCTCTGTGACCAGCTTGCTCGTCATTGACTTTGTCTCGTCTGCACATCTCCTTATGGGATTATTGACTGGTCTTCACACTGTGCTGTGGCCACTTTTTGCTCTCATATATTGTTACCGCGACTGTAACTACCGCTGAGGACACCAGGGTCTTGCCTGTTGATTTGTATTGCATGTCTATTTCCATTTTTCAATCAGTAATGAAATTCTTTTTAGGAGTGACATTTAAACCTGATCTTAGCCTGATCATGAATATAGAAATAGCCTAGAGTTTCCTAGTTCAGTGCTGTTGTATTTTTAATGTCTTGGTTACACCTCTGCTAACTCAAACCTGCAGGAGAGCTCATTTTTAAAAGTCAAATCCTATTATACACCTTTTGCTGGAAGACACAAAGCCAGACAGAAAATTTAAAACAATTTTTTTGTATGTTTAATGAGACAGAAAGAAAGTGAACAAGGAGGCAGCAGAGGGGAGACATTAGAGGAAGTGCTACTGGGCCATTTCCAGAGGTTGTAAATCCAAACAAAACCATTAATATCAGCAGAGTACCCGTTTGTGTTCACCTTGTTGGCTGTTATTTTTTTTAAAGCTTTTTATGGACACTTGCTCTTGTTTCAGTTACATCAACAGAAATATCCATTCAGTGTCAGTCTGAACCTACAAGTCTCATAACAACATAAATACACTGGTCGTTTAAGCAGTGGCAGTAGCTTTAACAGAGCAGCATGTTAGCACAGCATGTTACATTTTTAATAAAAGATAAAAGAGTCACTCTTACTCCACCATCATATACTGAAAGCATAATGTTCAATGAGGTTTGTCTGGGAAATATAGTAATATACATTACAGTAAATTTGAAGTAAACAAGGCAGGTGAAAGTGATGAGGTAGCCTACAGTAAATGATTTACTACAAAACTCCATAAAATCAATCATTACAAACTACAATGTACTATAACTGTATCAGGATTAATTATTCCTTTAAATGTGACACATTTTTGGCCACTTCAGCTTTAATAGAATCAAGGACATTTCTGAACGTCAAATAAGTGGAATAACACGTTGTTAAGCATAAATCTAATAGAAATATTTAAAATAAGGGTAGTCTTTAAAGTGACCTGTAAGAAGGTTGTAGAAGACTCACATCAATGAATTAAAATATGTATTAAGATCTTATCAAGGAAAACATCTTTCGAGCATCTTAACTGCAAACAGAAAGCTCATGAATCAACGCGCTTTATCTGGGTATAATGTAACAGGAGGGCTGGAGCACAGCTGCAGGTGCATCGAGGTCAGTCAGCTTACTGACAGCTTACTAAACTCTTTATGCGAGGATAGATCACCACTGCAGGAATGTGTGTGTGTGTGTGTGTGTGTGTGTGTTTTTTTTATTTTTTTTTTTATGAATTTGTAACAAAGAGTGAAAACCCAGTATGATCAGGATTTTGTGGCTGCTTGATGTGAGCAACAGAGCAGCAGTTACAGGTATAGGCTAATGAAGATAATGAATGTTCTCTGTGATAAAACTACATTTTTTTCTTGTTTTTGTTGTCACCTACAATGTATATGTCCATGTATGTCTGTGTGGACATGGATCATGGCCAGTACATTTAGATAACTGTGTAGTATATGTGTAAAATGACTGAATAAAGAGAATGAGAAGCTAATAAGCAATGAAGACGATCTCTTACAGCAAGTGACCTAGTGGGTAGTGAAGACAAAAAAGACACAATACATACCTTGTTTTTCCTACAGTTAATAATAAATAATATTGTTGGCTACTGTGCAGATTCTGCTTAGTAAAGACTTTACAGAGCAATTATTGGTCTACCTCCTCCCCTGCTAGTATTTAGAACATTTTTACCCCTTTATGTAATAACTAGACAAAGCAATGGCAGTAAAGGATTTGTGAAATCAAAAAAGTTTAGGTAGAAACCATTGTACTTTGAAGCCACCAAAAGTAATTTTCTTTGCAGAGTAATCTGCCGCCCTGACCCAGGTGTTCCTGTAGCATGATGGAAACCTTTGTGTTCGAGCCCAGAGGGAAAAATGATGTAACAGCGCATAAATGTTTCTCACTGTTTCTGCAGCCTGTTTTCAGTATATATCATTAGTTCAGCAGAGGCTTATTTAGCCTCTCAATACTTATGTGCTCCTCATGGTTTTTCCAAGTAGCGGCTTCTTAATTAACTTATCTTGGTTCTTTCCATTCTTTGTATTTTCCTTTTGCTTTTTTTTTTTGTTTTTTAAACCTGTCTTGTTCTTGCTGCTAGCAGTTACCTCGCTCCCTGGCTCCCACAGGTTTCTGAGCAGCAAAACACTGTGAGGTGTGTCAAGAGGAGCGGATGTTTATAATCAATGTTATACAAGCCATGACAAATACTGTAAGCTATTGCTCTGTTTTGTTTTTTGTTTTTTGTTGTTTTTTTTGCACAGCATGTTCATGTCTGGAAGCCACCAGTTATTGTAAGTGAATCTATTTCTGTGCCTTTAAACACAAAAGAAGAAAGAAATGTCAATTTCAGGGCAGCTTGCAGATTTTTTTGAATCACATCAACAGCTGGTGATGTTGTGTCACTAAAACAAACAGGATTGTCTTCTGAAAGCTGTTTGCAAATACCTCATGGTTTATCTGTGCGTGCAGGGTTATAAAACTATATATAAATAACGCACATATGTTGTTTTAGCAGTATATTTGAACAGACAGGAGAGACACAACTGTAAGAATACGCCATTTTTTTCACACTCAGATATCGTATTCCTACAACTTTCCCTGGGACGAGGAGGCCTTGAGGCAGTGTAGTGCATTGTTATGCCTGTGCTCTTCACCCTCAGTTGGTCATCTTCCCCCAGCATGCTGCCTACCCTGATGTGCTGCCTTGTCTTAGATGTGTGTAGCCTGAGGCAGAGATAACTGGCACCTGTACAGCCACCGCAGTTGTTGAAGAAGGAGGCAGTGTCTTGGCTGCTGCAGGTTCAGCTTCACCTTTTTTTTTTTTTTTTTTCTTTTTCACAGAAACAGGTTTTGTTCTCTCTCTGTTGGCTTTAACTTTTCTGCATTGCTGCTGCTAGCCTCATGTTGACAGTCACAACCGTGTGCACACCTTCTGCAAATAGCACAGCCTTAAAACATCCATAAAAATGATGGAGGCAAGCGTTGGGATGCAGGCACCATCACAGCAGAGTCGCAGTTGATGTATATGAAACAAACGTGACCTTGGTGGATAAAGCCAAAGGCTGCTGTTTCTCACGCTGCTTTTAGGATGTGTTTTCGCATGAGACCATATTGTGTAGCAACAATTTCAAACAATGGCAAGATGGTAAGCAAGGGGTAGGTTTTTCTCTTCCTTTACACCCAACTGGATCCAGTATTAGAGGGCCGCCATTGGATTGCAGTCATTTATCTTTCCTATGTGTATATGGCATTATGAGTAATGGTACTTTCACGCTTTTCAGCTCCCTTGATTACTTTGGCCCCCACTCCTCCTCCCTCGTGCCTTTTTATTCCAATGACATATTCTTTCAAATGTAATGCGGACAACTTTGACAAAGTCAGATGCAAACTGCAGAGGACTGAAAGTGGCCAGCAGTGAGAAGCAGAGGTTTTGGAAATGGCACAATAGCGAAGCAACAAGAATGAAAAGGGATCAGATGCTATTAGCCTGGCAATGCTGAGGGAGTGCTGACTGCGTTTTCTTACATTTGCTGTTGAACTGGTGTTCTGTCACATTTTCACAGTGTTGTCTCATCCTCCGTTCATCACGTTGTTGTTGGAAATTTACTCTATGGTACACCCTGACACGATATTGCTTTCTCTGGTCGAATTCCTTTTTGTCTTTTTTAACAATTATTAAATGAGACAGCTTGGCGACAACTAAAAGGCAGCAAGTCTTTTTAAAACAGACACCTACAGTAGTTTTCAAAATGAGAAAGGCATAAACATTGAAAGCTCATAATAGCATTTTATTTTAAAGGTGCAAGTTGTAAAATGATGCAATGTGTAAAATTTGAAAGATTTACTGGGATCTAGTGGTGAGTTTGCAGAATGGAACCTTCTGAGCACCCCTTCCCCTGTTTCCAGGCATGAGGGAGGGTCCGGTGGCTGTCACCTTTAAAACTCTGCCTGTAGACTCCCTGTCTACACCCAGTGCTGCTTTGTCTGTTCTGGGTTACTGTTAAAACATAGCGGTGCAACACTGCTGCCTCTGTGAAACGAGACTCGCTCCATATGTAGATTTAGGATAAGGCTTGTTATAACATTAAGCAAAAGCAAAGGTTGGTATTTTCTGGTGATTACATATTAATGACAACATCTGTATGAATGCTATATTCCATTCCAGCTAATAAATTGCTCTAAGTAGTACACATTGTACCTTTAAAAGAATCTGCATACCCTCCCTGTTGTCGTCTCTGAGCAGTTGAAGAAGTGCTGCAGCCATTGCTGCCTGTAGTTAGTCGGCCGACCGGCTGCTGGTCATTGCCCAGTTCTTGGTGCTGCTCCAGAGATGAATGCTAGTGGGGAAAGCCTGATTAGTGTTACTGGCAGCCCGATTCGATTCCCCCCATCGATTTTAGCTGGCCCATGCTTGGCCGAGCCTCCCCGCATCTCCTTTGTCTCTTTTACTAATGCTCTTGCTTTTCCCCCTTTTCTTTCTCTCATTCTCTCTTTCTTTGTCACGCACAGGAAACAGGAAGTACATTTGCAGTTTTGTAAAGACGTTTAATGCAAACTAATTCATTTTTGGTAAATGTATCCAAATAGCACTTTTACTTAAAGACTCAAGGTTCAGTTTCTTTAAGTTTATCTGGAGCTTGTCACCATATCTCAAAGTCCTGCTCAGTAAATGGATTAAAGAAGAGGCAGACTCTCAAACACAGTTAAAAGCTCTGAAACAAAATATAGCAAGTCAACCTTGTTTTCGAAGTCAATTTGAACTTATACTATACTATACTACATTGTGAGACATTGTTTTGAACATATTACATCTCTGTACATCTTACACATGCGTACACAGTGCACTTTTGCTATAACAGGGTGCATCAGTCTATCAGGATGTACAGTACTTCTGCTTTCTCTCTCTCTCTCTCTCTGTGTGTGCGTGCATGCGTGTGTGTGTGTTATCCTCTATTTCAGCAAAGCCCTAATGGTCTCTGCTCATCTTTGTGTTGGTACTTCCGATTAAAGGAAGACACAGTAGAGGAGCTGCTGTGGTAGTATGGATTAAATGTATCAGTGTGTCTACTGCTGCCGAGCCTTTTTCTGATCCTGTTCTTCCCTGTGACCACTTGACAACATGCAGTATAATCACCTGATCAGCTGCAGTTTGAGGTCGTAGGCGCAGTGATGTCAGCATAAGTCAAAGTTGTTATGTCACTACAGTGTTTCCCATGTCTGATTTTGTATTGGAAATTTGACCTAGCTGCTACTTCTGGATTAAATCTAAAAACATGAGTGATTTACTTGAACTCTCCTCCTCCCCATTGCCCTGAGGTGGTGGTGATTTATCTACTAGTCTTCCTCTTAGTCTGTAACTAATCTCTGATATATTCCTACAATTTCCCTACAGTTACATTCACTTTCTTTTATGATCTGTGTACACTTCTGCTGCCCCTGTGCTTTGGAAATCCCATCACATACAAGAGCTACGCATCCTATCCTAAATACTGGCCCTAGTCAGCTTTTATTTAGAGTAGACAATGTGCTCTCTGGCATGTTGTGCTTATAAAGCCGACTGTCTTCACACTGTTGGCTGTTTGTCCAGTTTATCTTCACCTGTCAGACATCTTCCCAGTCACTCTCAGAGGCTTCTGGAAATTCTATCGGCCCATAGGAAAAACATACAAACCCAGATATACACACGCACACACCCTCTCTCACACACACACACACACACACACACACACACACACACACACACACACACACACAGTAAGCAGGTTGCCCAAGGCTGTTGCTGAAATGACTGCCTAACCACCAGGAGTTACATGGACTGCTTGAGCTTCATCAGTCAATAGTCCATCACCCCTGGTCCTCTCTACCATAGTGGTTTGGACATAGCCTCAAGCTGTGTGTGTGTGTATGTGTACGTGTGTGTGTGTGTGTGTGCGCGCGCGCGCGCGTGTGTGTGTGCGTGTGTGTGTGTGTGTGTGCGTGTGTGTGCGTGTGTGTGTGTGTGTGGTTCTGGAGACACAGAATGAACAGATATAAAACAGAGTGGGAGACAGACAGACAGGGGGAGACAGAGAATGATGGAAGCACTAAAATATTTATTAACAGCTTAAGAAAACAGTTTTCCAATAGTAAGAGCCTCATTCCATTTCTAATGACTCCACACAGGCAATGGAGCATTTGAAAAACAAGTCGAGTTGGAGTCAAGAAGAAACATCTACAGTCTTGAAACATAACAAGTGCTCTGTTAGTTACTGATTATTGGACTGAAACAACATCGTGGAATATGATTGATATTTTTAGCTTCACAGAGACCTTTGCTCATGAAACGTATCCACGCCAGCACCAACGCACCATCCATCCATTTGTACAGATGTACAAACGAACAAGGATGTTGCTGTTTGCAAACCAGGAAATTGTGCATTATGATTTGCTGGATTGTAAACACCAATCGAACCTGGGAGGCAAGTGTGCATGAAGGTGGTCAGAAGTTAGTTAACAATATGAGTGAATTTAAAGTGACAACAGTAATATCAGCTGTAAATTTAACTTATAGGGTTTTAAATTGATATCAGCTTTATGTCCTTACATGTTTGTTGCATTACGAAAACATGCCAGGGTTTCCCTTTGCTTGATGAAGCGCATAAACCACAAATGTATCATGAATCATGTGAATGTATCATTTCAGGTCCACATTGTGCTGTATTTTTATTACTTCAAGCTGCGCTGCAAATATATAAAAATTAATTTGTCTCATTGTGTCAATAAAAAAATATAGTGATTTCTCATGTCATTATGGTGAAATAAGACTTTAACTGAATATAGACATAAGTTATAGACATATCTAAGACATGCTCACCATCCACATTGTAACACAGGGATTATTTTAAAGGAAATTGTGTTTCAATCATTCATTCATTTTTCTGCTCCAGATAAGTGTAGTGTGTATTATTCATCTTATCAGTGAGCTCCAGTCTGCTTTTGTTGTGATGAGATTTCAGCTTGTAGGTTAATTAAAACTTTGTTTGTGTGATTAGTGAATGCACTTTTCCTCCTAAAAACAATGTGAATTCCACTTTATAATGTAGAAACACACATAGATACAAACCTCTGTAATATCAGCTTATTTGAAACCTGTGTCCGGTATCTTTCAGTATTGACATCATTGCTCAAGAAAGATTTGTGGAATTTTACACTTAAAATCACACAGTTGTTTTTTTTTTTGTTTTTTTTTACCCTATGACAGACACCCCTGTGCACACCACTGTGACCAGAGCACTGCTGAGGAAAAAGTACTAAAACTGTGCTTAAAAGCTCTAAATCCTTGCTCTCTGTGGTGTAGTGCTTACTAATTCTGTGTGTTGTTGGGTGCCTGTGTGTTGGCGTGTTTGCATACACATTTGTGTGTACTAAATGAGTCCTCTGTGGAAAGTAACTGTTTTTCATGCTCATACTTTTCTAGAGGGGCTTATAGGCCCCTTCAGCCATGACTAAAGCTTTTCTCCTGCTTTAAAAATGCCTCCGCCAGCAACTTTAACCTCCCTGAGGTGATTTCTCATTCTTTATCCACGGTACCATACATGGATTTGCAACCATTTTCCAGCCGTATGTTACACCTTTATGTTTAAGGTTCTTTAAGCCTGTGTTCGCCATTTGAATTAATTCGTTTGCACATTTTCACATAGCAAATTAATCTGAATAAAATGCCTCTTAGGATGGATAAATTATAGATGCCACAAAAATGGCTGATAATTGGAACAGTGGAAGAACAGCAGATTCACAGCGGCTGTTTTTCTCAAGTTCAGCTGAAGAATTCATTTGAGCAGTGACCAGACTTGGGCGTGTTGTTAGGGGTGCCTTGTGTGCACAAGTAGTTCTAATATTGGAATAATAGCACCCATATGACCTGTGACAGCATATTTAATTGTGATTACAATGGCGCGTTTGTTAGAGGCATGTTTGACTACAGTCAGCAGCAGAAGAAATCACACAATTTACACAGGAGGATTAATACATCACAAGGACAGCAGTTTTTATTTATTAATACAGAATGTCTTTGAGTTCTTGTGCATTGTCTTGCTTATCCTAAAATTATCTGCATCCTCTTTTTACAAAAGGAGAACGTGGCAGCTTGAGGACACATTTTTGTGACATTTTCTTCCCAAATAGAAGAGACCAGCCATTTTTAGACCTTCTGATGTAGTCGCTGTGCTCGGCTGTGAGCTCTGTTAAGGACACCACAGTGGAAGTAATTTCCTGCTCCCTTCTTGTTAGAAAGCTATTGGAACAGATTTTGTGCTGTAATTGAGTCAGACATCTTGCAGCTTGGACAGATATAACAGACTTCCTCCTCTTTTCAATCCATTATTCCTCTGGTGGATTTGTTCACGCTAAACATTGTCCAGAAGAAAATGAACTGAAGGGCCAGGAGGGAGCAAATTGAGGGCAGGCAGTTAAGGTGTTGGTGCCCACTTTGTTTGTAAAATAAAAACATCACAGATAGACTCACTTCAGTTTTCGGTGTAATAATTTTAACTCTCTTTGAGTGATGTCTGACTGTTCAGATATATATTGTTTTGACTGAGTATTGTGAACAGAATACTAATATAGTATTCATTGCATTTTTCAGTATTTCATTTAATTTTTGTCTGTTAATCATAACAACAATTGAAGTGGCAAGGTGACATTTCAGTCTACCCATTAGTCACCATGGCCTTTTTGACTGTGCTGCCTTCACTGACACTTGGCCATGACTTTAAATTCCTTCCAGCTTGGTCCATCTAAAAGCATTAAAGATAAATGTTCACTGGGAACTAAGGAAAAACTCCCAATAAATTGACTGTCAGCTGGCACCTGTTACCTGATGCTACTGGCAGTCAGAGGGAGACAGAATGAGCAAGAGAAAGATACGGTTAAGTGGTTTTCGATGACAGATTTACTGCGACAGAATGTGACATACAGAAGATCTGAGACAGACATGAAGAGAAGTTAGAGACAGGCTGAGCTGATACAAGTGAGATGTGAATAAGCAACAGAAAAGATAAGAAAAGCAGCAGCCAAACACTAGTCTAGCAGAGTACAACTTTCCTGATTGGAGTGTATCTACTGATGTGTCTCTCACCCAACATGCTTTACTAAAGGTCAAACTAAGCAACCAGGCAGGGCAGGGAGGCTTGTCCTGTTTCATATGGTGATCTGTGAGACAGTGTGGAAAACTGAATAGCAAATTGCTTATCGTAATGTCATTTTTAGCAGAACACTTGGAAGTTTTCCTGTGAAGCATCTATAACTGCTGTAAAAAATAATAAATGACTGATAAATTTATTAATACTGTATTTGATGAAATAATATATGATCACATAAATGGACATGTCCTTTTCTGAAAGGACATTACTAACTATCCATCCATTATCTGTACCTGCTTAGTCCTAACCAGGGTCCCAGGGATCTGCTGGAGCCTATCCCAGCTCTCTCTGGGTGAAAGGCAGGGGTCCACCCTGGACAGGTCACCAGTCCATCACAGGGCCACATAGAGACAAACAACCTCACACACTCACACTCACTCCTATGGGCAATTTAGAGTCACCAATCAACCTGACATACATGTTTTTGGACTGTGGGAGGAAACCAGAGTACCTGGAGAAAACCCACACAAGCACAGGGAGAACATGCACACTCCACACAGAAAGGTCCCTGATGGGTTTCAAACCAGCAACCTTCTTGCTGTGAGGCAACAGTGCTAACCACTCATCCACCATGCTGCCCAGCATTATCAGCTATTTATAAAAAAAAATCACTGAAAACAATTTATAATTGTATTTTAAACTTGTGAAAATGAGGAACATGTAAGTTTATCATTGGCCTCAGAGACAGTGCTCTTAACTTAAGGTCACTTTAAGGTTTCTTCCATATTTTATGGCCTGGAGACACGAGAGTGAAGAAGAAATATTCTTAAATATAAGTTCTTCATTTCATATCCACATATAATATTAAACCATATTTGCTCTTAGCAAATACTTTATCAAACCTTTGTACTACATTATAAGGAATATTTATTATTATTAGCTATTTATTTAAGTATGATTATTATTATTATTTCGTAAATCATTGTACTGATAGTTACAGATTAGCTGGGGCTTCTTTTCAGAGGGCCGAGGACACAATGTGCTGCCATTCATTTTAATTCATGAAACCACTTCAGTTTCACAACTGCTCCACTCGGGATCTGCCTGATTGACAACACAAATTGGCTGAACAAAACAAAAGCAAACAATTTCAAAAAATAGAATTACACGTATGCATTACAAATTATTTGGGTGATGTGAACTAGAAGCTGTCAGCAGGGACACTGCTGTGTTTCGGTTATTCAGATTTGTACGTAACCTGTTCACAGCATTAAAATCTGTTTAGACTGTCCACATTTCTTCCAAGTTTGTTTTGCACTGAAGGTGTAAAAGTATGTCAGTGAGTGCAGGATGCAAAGAGGAATCACTAGCTCCATCAAGCCAGGAAATGGAATTTCCACTGAAAGTTTTTTATGTTTAGCAAATTATTGTATTTAATCGAGGTAAGTAAGTGCAAATGGTAGAGTGTGTACATCGTTTGACTGTCACATGAAGCCCAACTCTTCGAAGTGGAACTGTTTCTAATTCAATCCAGTCAGTCACACTGCCATCTATTTCTCCTCACTATGGCTCCTCTCGCCGCCTGCTGCTTTCTGTTAATGGAGATATCACCTCCTCCCTCCTCCTCCCCACTCCATCTCCTTCTCTGTTCTCTCTTTGTTGTCCTTTTCCCTCCACTCCACTTTCACTTCACTCCTTTCAAATCCTTCTGTTGTGCCTCTTCAGTGGGTCTCTCTATGAAATTAATCGAGAGAAAGCCATCATTCTAGAGCAGTCTGCATGTCCTTTTTCGGAAGAAACTAATCAGAGCCATTGTTGGTTATCCGAGGCAAGCTTCCTCCCTCTCTCATTGTACAGTAAATCAACAAAGGATTCATAACAAGTAGAAGAGACAGACAAGGAAGTAAAACAAATAAGGTTTATTATTGAGGGAAGGCAGACATGCTGAGTTTCTTTCAGCTGCGCTCAGTATTTCCTTATACTCTGAAGGCCAAAAGCACACTAATGGCAAACAATTGACATTTTGCGACTCCCTGGATATCACTTTAGCTTTGGTGTCAGGAAATGCCACAGATGAGAAAAAACCATAATCATGGAGTTAATCAAATTGGATTGTTTGCTTCAGTCTGTAATGGCATCGATTATATTTTTCTAAGAACTGATGCTAATGCAAATAGTATTACTGAACAGTTGACAGAAGCAGACAATGACTTGTCATTTGTTTAAATTGACATTAAAGCTCCCTTAAAGGTGCAATGTGTAAAATGTCAAAGATTTAGTGGCATCTAGTGGTGGAATTACAGAATGCAACCTCAACTCAACATGGCTGCCTCAGTGAAAGGAGACCTGCTCCCTATCTAGGTTTAAAAGGCTCATGCTAAGATTAAGAAAATGTGGGTGTTTTTTGGTGATTTCACACTCTGATGTTTTGGCAACATCTAATTTGTTTTGTGTTCTTTCACATTTTTTCACACATGCCTTGTGTACTGGGCTTCAAGGTTCCCTTCATCCTGTGATGTGTCGTAATTTTTCAGTTAACAGACAGCAGGAGCATGCATTGACATTTTATCTGTTTTAAGCATGAATAGATTTTTTTCAGTTCACATTTGTTGTAATTTTCTCCACCCACACATTCATCAGACCCACCACAATCAGTAACCTGCTGAGTTTCATCTCACGCTCACAAAGAGATACAATACCACCACAGACCAGTACCTTCCTGCCCTACTGTACATTTTCCTTCTTTAAATCCTTCTTTCCTTTCTCTCTGATGATAGATATTTCTTCTTTCAGCACTTCATAAATCACTTTTTTTACTCACTCACCTTGCTCTTATTTATTTTTTCTTATTTGTTGTCCATGGTCATCTATTTTGCTCTAGCACATTCTTTTCTCAGACATACCCAAGTAATTGTGCAGTTGCTTTTCTTATGTGACCACAGACCTTGCCTTGCTATGTGCAAAATTTTTGATGCCAATTACATACAGTAACTTTGTTTCCCTCGCCAGTTTGTGTTGGTACAGGTATCACCAGATGGGAAAAGAAGGGATCGAATGACGCAAAGCAATTACAGCACATCTGTATCTCACATACTGATAGAAAAGCAGCCTCTGAGTTGTCTTGATGGGATTGTGGGCAATTTCAAATTAAATCAAAATCTCCGTAAACTAATTGTCTTCTCACCTGGGATGGGGGTAAGGGTTCTGGGGGTTGGGGTCCCATGGCTCATGTTTGGTGGAGATCAGAGTTTATGGCCCTTTTAATGAGTTGTTAAGAAAAAAAACTGTAATAAACACTGCCTGCAAATCTAACTGTACAAGCAGGGAAGGTCCATGGAGAGAGTGAGTGGGAAGAATTAATGTTCTGTAAATGACCCACTGGCCAGCTCCAAACTAGTTCTGCTTAAAGTGCAGGTCTTATCTGCAGGAGTCAATATACCTAATTACTCTGTTCTTGCTAACTGCATCTTACACTTCAGCGCTGGGACTGTAAAAGTCAGTCAATGCTTATAGTACTCACGGACCTAGTGCAATGATTTTGTCCCCCTTGTCTCTTGGGGATTGGAGTTTTTAATGTCTAATCTGCTGCTGTTGTTTTGGGTTTCTTCTTGGCCATTGCTGTAAATGCATTTTACTGTTATATATATGTCAGTGTTTCTTAGTACAGGCCCTAAAACCCACTGATGATTGATCACTGAACTGGCTTATTTATAGTAAAAATTGACTAAATACTTTGTCCCTCTCAGGTAGGAATGCTCCCTGACTGATTTAAAAAAAAAAAAAAAATCTAAAGTTGTATTTTGAGAAATAAAACAGTAAAGAAAAGTTAAAGTATAGTAAACAAGTTGTAAAAGTTGTGTATTGTATTTGTATATTTTGTTAGATTTTTTTGTCAATTGTTAGCAAACAACTGCTATAAGACTGAATTTGGCCAAACTTTTTTTATTTGCTAAAACTATGTGCCCATTATTACAGAAAACTGGTGAGTGGAGGGGAAGAGTCAGAGCAAACTGAAACAGTCTAGATGCAGGACATAAAACCAAAACAATGGGCTGCAAGACAAATTCCCCAGTGGGGTAATCTACATATTTTACAGATTTGGGAGATAATTCTCTGTGGGTTTGTCACTGCAAATGAACCCTTTCACCTTACACAGTCTTTAATGATCTTTGTTCCCATGCTGCAAACCTTCCATAATATGCATAGAGGTGTCAATTACTTCCCTCTCTGACAATAAACAGTGACTTCTGAAGAGTTATGTCAGGGATATTTTCAGCCACATTAATTGCTTGAATTGCATCTCCATCATGTCTGCTCATGTTGTGTTGTACACATAATTAACTCCTACATAGCTCAGATATTTAGTTGCTGTCAGTTAATGTTAAAAGTGCGATATAACAAGATACGCTGTTCATCACTGAAGCAGTTATCACCTATGAACTGAACTGAATGGCTCTGAATCTGCAGTTTTTAATTCTCTGACTGCTTTTACTGTCAAACGAACTGCGTCATAAACACTTTCCCACATGGACACTTTACCATAAGAGAGAGGTCTAAGATGAGGTGATTTGTTTTAACTGTCTCATTATAGAAGCCAAGAATAGGAGAGAGAAAGCTGAATTCTCTCGTTTTCTCAAAAGCAGAAAGTGAATGTGTAATCTCTTTGCGAGATAATTAAAAATATTTTAAATTCTCTCTCATCCTCTGAATTTTTGTAAATTAATATGCAGTCACTTAATAATTTAATGCAAGTTGGTGGTTGTTTGTTCTTGTTCTTTTAATGAAGCAGGAAACAGGGTGAGAAAGAGACAGGACATTATCTCAGCACTTCATGTTTAGACACCAATACTCTCAGCTGAAAATTAGATTGTATGAAGACAACACCGAAAATGATGGATATGGAATTAAAACGGTAATTTGCACTTCATAGCACAAATGCAGCAAAAAAAATATTAAGTAATCAGAAAATAGTTCAGCTTTACTGATTTTTTTTTTTTTTTTTTTTTTTTTTAACCATTTGCTTTACTATAATTTCACTTGTGAGAAAAGTGATCACCTCATGCAACATCTGCTGGGAGCTTTGTAAAATGTGAAAGGTTTAGCATCATCTACTGCTGAGATTGCAGGATGCAACCTTCTCACTAACTCCCTCACACCTGTTTCAACCCATGAGGGAAGGTACTGTGGCCATCACTGTGTAGAGCCAGTGTTTGGTTTGTCCATTCTGGGCTACTGTAGAAACCCGGTGGCACTACATGGCTGCCTCTGTGAAAGGAGACCCACTTCCTGTGTAGATTTAAAAATGAGATTAAGAAAATGCAACAGTTAGTATTTGACACACTAATGACAACATATTTATGAATACTATAATTTATTTCTGCTAATAGATTGCTCTAAATATTACACTGAACATTTACATTATTTTATAACATTTTTCCATTGCTTGATGGCTGATATAGTAAAAAGGAAGGGCACTGACGATAAAGTGACAAATGTGCTGCTACCTGTCCTTTTTTTTTTTTATTTTCGCACAACTGTTGCTCATGTTGCAGGGTTTTGACCATAAAGAAAGACACAAAGCACATGGTGGAGGACGACTAAAACATACAATATGTCAAAAGCCTCCAGCCAGACATGAATCAGGAATTCACATTTAAGATGGCACACATCAATATGACACCCATCTTTCATGTTTTTATCCAAAACCTGTACTGAAGAGCTGCTACACACACTGTGCCTGGTATAACACTTCGTTTATTGTTTTGGTGTTACCCAAGAGGGAGAGATTTACACTGAGATGTCATTATCATGGGGTGTATTATAAAAAGTTGTCTTAAAATATCATTCTGACATTTCTTTATACACAAGATGGATGGTGCCCTATATGCGTTTATGTACGGTAATCTGTACATGCTGCACCCAACGGGATAATGCTTTTTTCCCGTTATTTTTCTATTCGTCTCTGACATGACTCTGATTAATTAGCTTTAATATGAAAATAAATTCTATAAATAAAATTATGCAGGAACATACTGTATTCCTCATACAGGACTGTCTCCCTGCCGTACTACCTCTTGATTGCCCCTTGATTCCTTTTCTCTGACTTCCTTCCACTACTGTCTCCCCTCTCCTTACCTCACTTATCCTACTGCCTCCAGTCTGGCTGCCTCTTATCTTCCCTTTCTCATTTTTACTCTCATCTAGGTTAACCATTTCCTCCCCCTCTATTCATTCCCTTTCATCATGTCCTCTCACATATTGCATCGAGCCTTCTGACTTCCCCAGCTTCTGATACAGTATATTCATCTCTATGACCCACTTTTGTCCCTGGTGTTGAGTTATGGTGACGTACAGGTCCACAGTCACACCAACTGTGTAAACAAGTCCCCCCGTTAATACAGGGTTGTGGCTTTCTGTGATTATTAGATAATTCATCTATCTGTGTGTTGGCGCACGTGCATGTATGTGCACATCTGGTATTACTTACACTGTAGGGACAAAAACTTATTTACCCGTTCACATTGAGGAAGCTCGGCCTCTTGCCGCTGGAAATGAATGTATGCCAATGTAAAGGGCCCACAAGAATGGAAACAAATGTATGTGTGTGTGAGGGTGTGCATGACTTCTCCCAACTTTAATTATCGCTCAGCATACCAGGGTAGTGGGAGGTCACTGTACATTTGCACATTCTCAGCTCCGTCACCTTTCAATCGCATTGGGGGTTCATCATTATTCTGTTAAACTAGCACACTGAAATGTTGCAGCACCCCACGGGAAAATGTTTTTTTTCCTTATTTTTCTATTCTTATCTTCCTCTTACAGAGCCCTCCCCTTCTTTTATCCTTCTCTCTCATATTTCTGTCTTATGCATAATATACAGTACATGCATAGCTCCTGATGCCTGGTAGTGCTGTTCTTCTGCTGAAAGATATTTATGATACAGGCTGCATTAAGGGACATTAATTTCTATAACTGTCAAAAGCTTCATGTAGTGGAGAGGTTTCCTACAAAAATGTACTGTTCTACCTGTGCAGGTTACCAGCTATGTCTAGAGTTAGATTTAAAGCAGTTGGAGAAAATAAGACTTGCAGAATAAGTGACATCTTTTTAATATCTTCTCCAAACTTTAGAGACAGAATTTTCTTTTTTTATTATTTGATGTCATGTCTTCTTGTATCCTTTTCTTCTTTTTTATCTCCTCTCAAAAAAGTTTCTTTGTCTTTTCTGCTTCCTTATCTTCTTCTTATTATTAGTTTTAGTGGCGATATAGTAGCAGTAGCGGTGCCTTGGTGAATTCTATGAAAGGATGAAGGTTGCACTGCAACATCGCTGTAATCAAATAGATGTTAAAAATAAATGGATATTACATGACTTATATTGATCAATACATAACACAGTAAAGGAGCATCTCTCAGATGAGCTGGGGCCCAAATTAAATATAGATAATCATTTGTGCCCCTGCTGTAATGTGTTTTGGTAAGCCCCAGACACAGTGGAAGACACTAACAGATATTTTGATTTCAGTTCCAGGATGGACAAGTTGACAATCCCCTGCAGTAATGTCATTTCTGGATGTCTTTGTTCATATTACTGTCATATCACATTTTATCCACTGCTGTACTAGATGCACTTTTAGACCCTTAGTTCCACTAAATGAATTAGCCCTCCTTAATGTGCAGTCTAATGCTGTAATGGCTACAGATGTTCTTTAGAAAATAGCCAAAGACGCCATGCATATTGTAGCCAGTATCACCGTTTTTAAAGCCGGAATCAACTACTAAAAAAAAGGCATTATATGCCATGCTAGCAGTATGGCTTGAGGGATGTCTGTTGGTTGGTCAGCTTAAAAATTATTGGTGGATTACTATTGAATATGCATTCATGGTCCCTCAGAGGATTAATCCTCTGACTTTTTACTGGCACCACCATAGTGGTAAATGTGGCCTGCAAATATGATAAATAAATCTAAATAACAACCTTTGAGAACATGTTAGTATACTGACTGCACTGTTGTGCCCCAGAACAGCCTCACAGAACCATTAGAATGGCTCCAGTCTCCTGGCTGCATTTCGCTGCAGGTGCCACACTAATGCAACGGTGCATTTTTTTTTTTTTTCTCAGGTGCAAATTAATGTTTTTGTCGCATCTGCGCTTGTTTGATAATTTCCTGTCTCCTGGCAATTTTGGTTCTCATTTTGGAATGAAATTGTATTTGCATTAGAACATACTCAACCCACCTCTTATCACAAGTGGAGATGCAGGGCAATTTTCATGGCTCTACTTGGCAGGGGTGCACCTCTCCAAATTCAAATAACATCAAACAAACTACGGCAGTATGATGTATACATTAAAATACACACCTGGTCTTTTCTGTGTAGTTGATTAAACTCATGTAGATTCATCACAGCAGCCAGACGATTTCTGTTTCAAGAGAGGGTCTGTGTGTAATTTTACACATGGATGGTACATCAGCAGCAACTTCATTAATTATCTAAAACTCTGGAAGTGGTGATATGATCTGTGAGGATCTAATGCAAAATAATATTCAGTGTGGTGCTGACCAATGGAATGAAAAATTTTTTTGTCAAAGATTAGAGTAAAGCTATGCAGCATAATGAGCTCTATCAAATCTTTCAGGAGATTTATATCAAAGCAAAATTTTACAGTCTAAATCACAATATTTTGTATGTATTTTGGAATTAATTCTGAACCTGACCCTCACCCATAATAAAATGAAGGACCAGAGTTGGTGACTGAAGGCAAAATTCAGGGGTGCAGGATACTGTTGGGGTGCACAACTGTATGAATTGATGGATTTTTAATAAACACACTATTAGTAAATGTAGAGCCTGTGTTCATAATTTTAGTGGATTATGTGTCACTTGTTATTCCTTCTGTTCCTTCTGAACTATGGGACACTCACACCTCGCAAAAATCCTGCTCGTGTCAAATTCTGTACAAAAACAATAGCAAACATAATGTGTTGACAAATGATAGACAGGCAGGAGCATAGAAACAGTATGTTTTAATGACTGACCCAGCAGGTGTACATAAAGTACAGTGTGCCAAAACTAGGCAGGGATAATCAGCAGGAAAAGTTGAAAGACATGCAGTGGTCAGAAACTGCTGAAAAAGACAAATCCAGGCAAAAGGGAACTGACTGAGGCCATGAAAATAAAATGCCAGAGGATCCATATAGGCAGGACAAAAACAAACAGCCAAAACAGGTGAGCACAGCAAGATCACTAAAGCTGCAAAACCAGACTATCTGCCCAAGGACGGAGGGAATATGGCTGCTATACCCTGGATGAATCCTAAATCTCTTCCCTTATTTTATCATTCCTCAGTCCTCAGCTGACTCAGAGTCTGCCATGGTGAGAGATGTGCTAAAGCTCTTATTTCTGTTTTGAGGAGTAAAGAGTCTGACTGGAGGATACAGGAGTGAATCCTTCACGAAAGTCTGTTACAGATTGACACACCCCTTTATCAGAAATCAGAATGTGATTGACATTAAGGATTTGATGTTAGGATGTCTCATGTCAGTTATAGTGTTTCTTCAAGTCTTCTCTCTTTGCATCTTCTGAGGTGACAGAAAGATGCAAGTGAGGAATTGGGTGAAAACTGAAAGAACCAGAGTAACAGCATTGTGACAGCTGGCTTTATGCACAGAATATACCTTAATAATATCAGTTGTTTGATGAAACACTGGGATTTAAGAGTGTTTTTGTGAAAACTAACTAGCAAAGCTCAAATCCTATTCTGTATTTATTTGTCATATTTTGGATGGATAAGTAAGGACCGATATTCTGCAAATAGATATTTATTAAACATTTGTTAAAGACATGAATGAATATTTCGTAATATACAGAGAAGGACAGGAACCACAGAGGTTATATAAATTTGCCTGTAATCTTTTGTAATTGCTTGCACTCCACCAGCTGCTGCACCAATAATTTTTCCTATCTAAAAAAACACTGACAGTAAATTTTGGATATTGTATATTTATTACATTATGAGCCTGGAGTTCAGAGGTATTTTTGCAGGAAAATAGAGATCCTTGTCTTGTTTGAGATTTAAAGGATGCATTTTATATTTTGTAGCAGGGTTTTGTATTAGCTAACCACTCTGGAAGTCTACATGCACAATCCAAAAGACTCATGGACTTTCTGGGAATTCACCTGTTAAAGTCTACAAATCTGCGGGTGTGCTGGGACAGACATTTGGATTCAGCCGTTCTCTTTGAATGCAAGCTTACCTCAATGACTCTGCAATACAACATGTCATGAAAACCATTTTTGAAATAGCCATGGTCTGCGGTCTGATGTCTGATCTTTCTACAGAACAGCTCTTATGCTAGATTCCCTTTAAAGAGGAGTCGCAGCTCTGCTGTCTCAACCACTACCCAATTTGTTTGGGATAAATGTAAGACCTTGAGCCAGAAATTGAACCTGCCATCCATGAGTAAACTGCATTCGCTGTGGGCTGCTATTAGACTTACTGAAGACATCTTCAAATGTAAATGAAATGCTGTGTGAGCATGATGGATTAATATGTATTTACACTGCCAAGTGCAAGCACACAGGAGTGAAGAATCACTTCAATAATGTTCATTTTTATACTGTGTTTTATAGTCACCTCAGCACCTCAGTCTAATATGCTCTTAGTGTTGAAGAGGCTCTTTTTAAGATTGTTTCAGATCATTTCATGTCTTCTTTTGGGTGGAGATTTTACTAACAAAGAAGAATAGCTGTATTAAGAGGAAAACTGTACTGTTCTTACATTACACCACAAGGTATGTGCGCTAGTGTGCTTTAATCCACCTGTAGAAATGAAATATTCCAGGTGTAAAGATGCGTAAACGCCACTTGAAGACAGAAATACAGTCTTGGCTCTCCACGTTTCCAGCAGAGCAGAGTCATGCTGAGTGCTACAGTGCTTTCTATCTCCTGCATGTGCAAGAGATGAGACTCTTGGTATGAATGATGTTTTCCCTTTTGCTGCTTCCACTCCCTATAATCCACTCTCTACTCTGTCTCAGCAGGGATGAGAGTCCTATCTATAATGATCAGTATGTCTTTGTCAGTGAATTGAAAGTAAATGTGAAAGAGATGTAAACAGGTTCCTTTTGTCAACTTCACTTCACCTCATCCAAATAGCGTGTTCTATGTCATAAAACCTGAAAAAAATATATGACAGAGTTGTTAAAAATGCCTAAAGCTTGTTTAAGCAACCATTTTTTCCCAGCTGATAAGAAGTTGCTAAATGATTTTCTGTTTTCCTTTTACACTGTTCTCTCAACTTAGTGTGGTGTCAGATGGAGGGAGAAAATGGAATAGTAGGACAAAACTACAGAAATTTGTTAAAGCAGATGAAAAGATTGTGAGAAGATTTTTAGGAACACTTTGATGCATTTAAAATCACTGGCAGCTGGACATGTCATCTGCTCACTGGCATGAGACAAAATGTTCCTCTTCAGTGGATTGAAAGGTCAAGTTGACATCCCTTCAGAGACTGACCCAAGCTCACCAGAGATCTGTTTGTATAAGTGTGTGTGTGTGTGTGTGTGTGTGTGTGTGTGTGTGTGTGTGTGTGTGTGTGTGTGTGTGTGTGTGTGTGTGTGTGTGTGTGTGTGTGTGTACGTGTGTACAAAAAAAGTGGACAAGCACATGTTGGTCTTCTTGTATATTGGTCTCTATCTACTTGTAAGGAAGAGGAAGTTCCAGTGTCCAGTGTGATTGTGGGTTTTTAGTCACATTTGTGGCATGGTAAAGGGGTAAACAATGGTAATGCACTGTAGAAAAGGAAGCTGGTGCAGGATGAAGTGTAAAAATGTAGGGATCTACAAACAGAGCTTAACACAAAGTGGAATATGTATTCTGTGGTTTACTAGGTCAGTATATGTGGGCTGACATTACAGCTCACAGTGCTCGCACCAGATTTGACACATGACAAAGTTTTAGAAAATTCTGCAAGTGTGTAATCATCAGACAAGCTGGAGGTGAGGTCACCTCTCATGGGTCTACTACACATGTAAACACAGTCTGTTTCCACAGCTGATCCCCAATGCACAAGTTCAGTATAAACTGGTGTGTTGCTGCTGCTGCTGCATATCAATGTGTGTTGGCTGTTTTTAACTGGCTGGAGGATGGTCAGAGTTTCAGTTTGTTTACTCAGTCACCAGTTTATCACTGCTCAAGACTTAATACTAACAAAAACATGTTTACAATACTCTGCAGAAATTTTAGATTCTTAGCAGACAACACCATCAGGTGTCTGATTAATCCTAAATTCATTCAGGACCACAAGCCTATAAAGAACCCACTATAGTTAATGATGAACTATTTTCAGAGGCAAGAAGAACCAGGGGTCCTGCAGCAGATGGTCTGACCCCCACAGAGCACTGATCTTGGCGTCTCCAAGGTGCTGCAAAGTACCAGGAGAAACTGTGTAGGTCAACCTCTGCTGGTTTAAGGGCAAAGGGGAGTGCTCCAAATACTGATTAGCTTTAGGTTTTGTTCCCTTTATTGCACTTTGTATGAAGTTAACGGATATACGAAAAACTGTTTATGTAATTTATATTTAAAGAATCCCTTGGGTATTTTTACTGCCTTTTACACAGCACTGTATGTGTGAACATTTTGCTCTTAGATTCCTGTGACACCTAAACCCTCAGACATGATATTACAAGCTTGAAGCATTGATACATTGACCTACTATCAAATTCTTTCTCTCCTCTCCTCTCCTCTCCTCTCCCCTCCCCTCCCCTCCCCTCCTCTGGCTGTACTTTGTCAGAGAACACAGATCCCTTTTTAGAACAATGCAACCATTAATGTGAAGATGTGTAACAAACATCCATATTTTTTATTTTCTGACTTCCATTATTTCTCCTGTCGTTTTTTAAACTTAAAATCAGTCACAAATCACTGGAAACCTTTATCTAAAAAGTGAAGGTTTCCTTTCATATTCTCAGTGCTCTTGTACTGACTTAGGATATTTAAGTATACTGTAATGATGTACAGTAGACACAATAAAGCATGTTATGACTTTAACAATATTATCAATGAATTATGAAATGTGCATTGAAGCACACATTAGGAAGACAATAACTTTTCTGATATTCCTCCTTGTTTTCCTTCTTATCCCCAGTAAACAAGCACAAGCCTTGGATAGAGACATCCTACCATGGTGTGATCACGGAGAATATGGACACGGTTCTGCTGGACCCTCCCCTGGTGGCTCTGGACAAGGATGCCCCAGTTCCCTATGCTGGTAGGAAATACAATTACATATTCACAAAACACTCACACAGAAAACCATCCACTGTACAGTAATGGATATTCATCAAATATCCACACAACACATATAGACAGTGTAACACACACATAATGTCTCACACACATACAGGAGCCGAGACAAGGATGCATTAGGGGTGTGTGCAGACAAACATGGCACCACAACCAAGACAAAAACAGCTGATCCAATGGTTCTCTGTACTCACTGTTTGTCATGGAGCCTGAACTCTATTCATCACCCTTCACAGTCTAAAACAAATGGCTTCTTTTTTCAAAAGCACTTTCTTCTCATCATTATAAAATTACTTTACAGCAGTTTGTCTAAAAAAAAAAAAAACTGCACGTCTACTACTTAGTTATTACTTTTCATCTTGATATTATGTTGACTTTCACAGTCTTGAGAGGTCTCAGGTTTTGCATTCAGATACATCTACATCACACCCCCTGACAAGGATCTATTCATGGCTTCAGCTAATCATAAGCTGAACTAAAATAACCTGTTAACCTGACCAGAAGACTGCTGTTCAAAAGCGTATGAAAGAAAAATGAACAAAGAATATGCAATATTTCAAGATGATATTACTTTTCTAGTTTTAATGTGACACTGTGGAACCAGCCAACAAGCATGTCTAGAATATCAAATACGTACAAAGAATATTTTACACCACACCAAATTCAGATTTTGCTATATTGCACATTATTTATTAATGCTCTTGCTTCATAAATTAATCTCTAAATCTGTATTGCTCTTTAGAAATACACACGCACACATATACATACACATACTGTGTGTATTACAAAAGCAGAGGACCTTGGGGATGTACCCTTTTAGATTTATAGATGCTTTGCATTCACTGCCGTTTGGTTACTGAGAACCTACAGTGGCATCTTGAGAAGAGGTTTCCCCAGCCTCGTAAAGTAAAAATTCCCCTAGTAGACCATGAAAAACAACTCCAGTTCAACATTTGTTCTGTTTCCCTTTCTACTGCAGCTGATGTGGCCAGGATGCCGCACAACAAATAACAGTCACCATTTAATTTGGTGCTGGGAGTGAAACGCTGCATGCAAGTTGTCTGGTAGAGTCAGAGAACAGGTACATATGCGATAATGCCAATGCAACATCATTATCAACCTCATCTTGGATGATTGTTTCAGGAGCTGATTATGTTGTCTAACAAGAGCTGAAATCAGACAGCTGCCACACAGGTACACCAGTGCTGACACTGACAGGAAGGAGAGGCACAGACAGAGCTGTTATAATTAGACAAAGTATTCAGAGACTCAAAGACAAACGAAGAGGCTTTTTGGCAGCTAGCGCTTTACAGCTCATTATGGAGAAATGGCTCCTATTAATCCCTGCGCTGACAACCAGGGAAAACTGATAATCAGCGATTTTTTTCTCCTATGTTTTCCTTTTAATGTTTTTTTTTTTTGTTCTATTCCCACAGCCATATTTTTTCTTTTTCAGTGTTACATGTGAGCTGTTCTGTAAATAATGGCTAAATATGCCTGAGCTTGAATAGTGTGAAACAGAGTGAGTGCATGTTACAGGGTCTGTATTTTAGCTTTTCCCTCACAGGGCATATAACAGCCTGGTACTATACATCATAACTGTATATAAATACTGTGTTATATGCAGCAGCTTTGGGAAGATTTTGTTATCTAAAACATGAAAAAGCAACTTCCATCATCTTTTTTTTCATGTCACAAGTGAAGATGCGGCAGATACTCCTTACAGACTTATGGTACATAGTTTTTTCCCTAGCAACCACATCCGTGACGTAGTGACGGGTTAATGATGCCACAACAAGCAGGCAAACAAAGGAAGAAATTAATTTTGATTGTTTTTCTCCATGATTAACACATTGTTTGTTGGCTTGAGAAGGTCATGCCTGTTGAAAGATTGCCCCGAGAAGAAAAATCAGAGCTGTGCCCTGGCTGCTGACTGGTGATATTTCTCTCCTTGAATGTTTTTCATTGCATGCGGTCTAATGAATGAAACCCATACAATAGCTACCAAGGAGACTGTGAAAAAATGGCCATCAAAAGAGCAGCTCTGCCCCAATTTATCTCCCTTTGCAATTGTCTGCTGCTACAGCTCTGCATGTGTTTTGCACACATGCATCACTCACATACACACACACCTTCCCTCGTCTTCTCAGACTATTCTCTCAAATCTTTATCTGAAACACTGCCTCCGTATGTGTCTTTTTCTGCAACTTGTGCCACGTTCCTTCTTCCTCAGTCCAACTATCCTTTCTTCTTTTCTCTATCAAGACACTTCGCTCTTAGCAAGCCAATATACTGGGAGTCACTTATGCATTACAGACACTTTCATCAATCCTGATTTTGTTTTACTGCAGAAAAAGAGTAGGTTGTCCTTCTGGCTCCACATTAATTGCAGTCTGGGAACAGAGACCAAGATTGTTAAGTACTTGCCTATTTTTTCCCCCCTCTTTGTACTTTTCTCTCATCATTCTTTATTCCCTCTCCCATCCATTGGCTTCTTCTTTGAAAGCCTCATACACTCCCTCTTCTCCACTTCTTCCCCCACCACAACTTTTTAACTGTATCATTTTTTTCTCTTTTTCTTCCTGCCTCACGTTTTGTCCTGCAGCACCACATTTCGCTTTGATGTAAACTACCCACAGTAGGCCTAACTTAAACGTCATATTTCTGAGACAGCCATCCTGGAGATAAATTGTTATTACTGCATGCCATGATGGCATCCTCTATGGTCTGCCCTCCTCAGCACCTCCCTCAGAGCAAAAGTGTATGGGTTGAGGAGTGTGTGCTGATCGAGAGTTCTCAATCAAATTAGCATGAGGAATGGTGGCAGTGGACTCTAGGGTACCACAAGGCAGGCAGGCAGGTTCATTTACTTATTCTTTATCTCGAGGCCACAGTCAACAAGCACAGATTCTCTCCATTCATCATGGTACCAGAATAATGCATGTGGTACATTGTTTCCTCTGCAGAACTCACACAGGGTAAAGGAACAAAAGTAGTTGTGGAATGGAAAGAAAATAGAAAATTGGTACTCGAGACCAAAAAATTCGAGGAGGCAGATGGACAATGAAAATGAGGGATGGTCAACACAAGCATCTGACACAAAAACATTCTTGATTATTCCTTTGGTTGGTTTAGGTGTGTGTGCACACATGGTGGTGCATTTGGATGTATTTGTCACACTGTGAATAATGTTGTTGAACTAGTGTTTTTGAGTGTGAGTTTGTACAGTATGTTGTGTACTTTATGCATTAGTTGACCATTAGCATTGCATTAGATGCATTCATTTGGACTTAAGATGTGCCCAGACTGACTTTAAACCCTATTGGAAAAAAAAACACTGCTCCTTCATTCCTTTGAAAGGGGATAGTCCAGCAGTGCAATGAGGGTGCCAACAGAGAGAGATCTGCCAAAAAAAACAAAAAAAAAAAAAACAACTCACGGTCACCCTCCAAAGAATTTGAACCTCACTCAATTTTGACACAGTGCAGCACCTGGCAAATCACATATGTGTAAACACAGTCCTGCTGCATAGCTTTCTAACATGAACATTAAATCATTGG
Source organism: Mastacembelus armatus (assembly GCF_900324485.2). Lineage (NCBI taxonomy): Eukaryota > Metazoa > Chordata > Actinopteri > Synbranchiformes > Mastacembelidae > Mastacembelus > Mastacembelus armatus. The sequence continues at coordinate 10,858,099 of NC_046649.1, read as the reverse complement.
TACTGTGATAACATTTCTGCATTATAAAACTCAGTGTGTTACAAACCACCATGTAGCGTGTTGGCATCTGATAATCCTTCAAAGTCACATATCTGTAGCTTAAACCGAATTACCTGGACTTTCATAACAGAACCTGAAGCAACAGTCCCTGACCAATGCAGTCTCCTGCATTTTTTTATGCAGAGCTGTCTGAATGCCCACTTATTAAAAGAATTTTAAAACAACACTCACTCAAATTTTCTCACTGTACATAATTCACCAAGGTACTTGAACCACATTCAGTCCATCTAATGTCAGCTTGAGGCCAAAGTTGAGGTTTTGGTTTTAAACGTTTATATATGAAAAGTCTAACAAATATAGTATGTTCAAGTAAAATAACCCGCGTGATCTTATCAGGACCAATGTTGATCCCCATAGGCTCTAGACTTGGCAAAAACAAATCTTAATTCTACCCATAAAAGTTGATCTACTTATCACTTTAAAGACATGGCAGCATGTTTTAGATGACTTTGCTTTTTGACTTCAGTTTGACATATAATATTTTTGTTTCAGTCAAACACTATGGCTAGTGTCTTAATGTTGCCAACATATATTACATATTACACTGTGTTTTCATTTTAACTGTTAATTTACTGAAATGAACAAAATGGTACACACAATTTATACTTTAATATTTAGTAGTACCATTTGTCCTTTTTTTACCATGTACACTTTCATAATCCATTTATTACTTAAAAAAAACTTATCTTAAATTCAAGTGTAAGGTGTAATTTAAAGCATGCTATTTGGATTAAGTGAGCATACATTATTTACAATCCATGACTATTTTAATAAATCACATTGATGGACAGTTGAATAATTGCAAAATGTTGTAATTCTCCTGCAGTTCATAGCTTTTCAATACTTTCTGGACAGACCAGTTCTTGTCATTACCTAATACTCTTTGGGTTCCAGCTGTGCTGTCTTCTGCTGTCCTTTGTACAGAAACAAAGTTACAGTAACAGTCTCCGATGTACTGTACATGTACATGACCTAAAATATTTTCCATCTGCTCAGAAACAACAGCATGTCACATTATTACAGAACAGATAGGACATTAAGAGGAGAATGGCAAGTAGGAGAAACAAAGAGAAACCAATGTCGTAACTGAACTAAAATACAATCTCACCACAGACTATGTGTATAGTTTTAGCTGCGCAAGCATCTTCACACAAAAACCATAGTCAGTTTCACGTTGCCAAATCACAGTCTACCTACAGTGACTACCTGAGAGTGAAAACTGCACCAAGGTGGCAAAAGCAGAGGTGCTAATTAAACTGCAGGGCCCAGCAAAGCAGAACGTATTGCACACTTCAAAGGTGGTGGTGGTGAGACATACAAAAAACTTTTCAGGAAAATGGAGGTGAGAACAGAAGAGGAGATAAAAGATAGTAATAAAGGTAAACTCACGGAATAGGGATATGCAGTGGGTGTGTGTGTCTGAGAAAGTGAAACAAAGAGGCAGAATAGAAAGATGAGGTGATGGATCATCAAAGGATAGGGTAGAATATTGAAGGGACAGTCAGATCAAACCACACAGGTGTATCATCTGTCTGCCCTGAGGAGAAGAAGAACATATCACTTTACCTGCCTCTTTGTATCTCTCTCTCCTTCATTCACGTCCTCTTTGCACTTGTGTTTCTCTAAGATTTCACCAGTGGGGTGACAGTGGGTGTTTAGTTATGAGGTAGTAGTGAGGCAGGTCTGCAACATGAAACAAATGCACAATATCAAAGATTATGTATGTTCTTTATAGGGCAGACCCCTCCTAGAAAACAGATTTCTCTCTGCTGCAACCAATATGAACAGATATCCAAATAAATGGAACATTTTATTTGCCAGTATTTTGTGAGATAACGTTACCCCTTACAGTAAATAATGTATTAACATGCCATTATTATAACAACACAGCACCAAATAATATTTGTACATCAACAAAATGACTGTTGTATGTAATGTGAAAATATTGTGAAAATAATGAAATAAAGCAAAATAAATAGTGAAATAAAATAATGTGAAAATATTTGTTCATAGTGACGAGAACTATCCTGGCTCTCCAGAGGATTTTACCACTATGGTCACTGGAAAAAAAACCCCTGATAACCCATAGGAACCCACCCACCTCCCCAACATCAAGTGTCAGCCAGACTAAGTTAGTAACTACAATGGCTGGTGAACATAGTGGACCATTTAGCACCTAAAGACCCACATATGCCCCTCGGAGGACAGGAACACACAGATGAACACAGAAGAGTCAAATTTGTAGTTGCAGCCACAAGCACAACACAAATGAATTCCAGTTTTGCCAACATTTAGTGTCTGCTTGATGTTTAGTAGGTGCTAACATGTTTGTCACAGCACCCGAAGGGATAAAGTAATTATTCTAAGTGCTTGGACTGATTGTTATGTTGTTATGAGTGCAGCATTTTTAAATTAAAATGTCCAAATTACATGAAGATAGTCCTATATAAACCCAGTATATCTTTATTTTTATTTATTATTGTGAAGTCAGTCAAATACTGCTTTTAAGAAGTAGGACCACTTTATAATTGGTTTAGTCAGTATTGGTTAACATTATTTGGCAGTAGCTTTTCATTAAACTGTGTTTCTGTTTCTGACAGTACAGTGAGGAGGATACACTTTTCAAACATATCTGGACACTGTAGTTCTGGATTTGTAGAGTTGAGTCTCTCCTCAGACTGGACCCTGCTCCGTTTCTTTCTGTCCAGAGCAGGAGGCTGGCTCTCAGTGAACTGTCAGTATATGCATTGGTGTCTCCTCCTTGGCTTATGGCATGAGATTCACTGCCATGCCTCCACACCCATCTCTCCATGTTTGCTCCCAGCAGGACAAAAACATTCCCCCTTTTTTTTCCCCTCTCAATCATTTTTTTTTAGGGTTTTTTCTTTTGCTTTGTCTTTCTTTCGCCCCCCCCCCCCCCCCCCCCCCCCCATTCCACTGTCATCACAGTATATTCTCATTTCTCATTTTACCGTCTCCACACAGTTCTAATTATAGTGCGTGAGATAATGACATCCTCTGCTCTCACTTGACCGCGTATCTGACCTGCGTGTTTACTGTCATGTCTGTTACAGTAAGTAACAGTCAGTGTACAAAAATAGCATTAAAAGCCTGCAAATGTAATTTTATCAAATCAGTTATAGCGAAGGAAAGAGTAACATTTTGCCTTTAAAAATGTTCCTACAACTAAATGTCAAAGTACAGCAGATTTACCTCAGAACTGAATATAATTAAAAGAGGAAACGTTCTCCATCAGTGATTTTCGGTCCATTAGGCTTTCCAATGGATTAACATCCTGATATTCATTACAGCTTTTAAATGATGATGGTGACAAAATTAGGCAGTTATAAAACAATAAGTTTAAGTGTTATGGGAGAGCAAGAATGAAGAAGCACAGGGGAATGTATCTTTTAGAAAAATATGCAGCAGCAAAGTCCATTAAATATCTGTGTTTTACTCAGTGGTTAGATCATGTTATGAAAAGTTCAAATAAAGAAATTAGTGATTAAGTATTTTGTGGCTTTGCGGCTCAATCTCCATGGCACAGGTGCCACTTTGGCTGCATGGGATGTGTGTGTGTGTGTTTGTGTGTGTGTTTGTGTGTGTATTTCACATCTGTAAATAGTGAGTTTTCATCTGGCTTAAAGCCTCCAGTTGTCAACAGGTTATAATGGATTACTCTTATTTTCTCCCCTTTAAAACCGATCTGTGGTTGACTGCACTGATCGGGTTCACACTGGGTTATTTAAGGTTTTTTTCTTTCCTGTTCAATTTATTTCTAAAGAATGGCAGAGTATGTGACCTTTTTTTACTATAATCATTCCTTTAATCATCCGAAAGGCTGTTTCAGGTTGTAAGGACAATATTAAACAAAAAGCAGCATTTAGCATAAAAATGTCAAAAATTCCCAGTTTCTGAAAAACATATACTTTATGGTTTTACACATTTTCAAAAACGTGCTCACAAAAGGAATACCTAACGCAAGTACTTCTATATGATAGGAATCATCCTGGCTTGCCGCAGCTGAGCAGAGCTAATTGGATCCATATAAGCTGGTCGAAGTAATTACATGTTCAGCAATGCTTCACTGGAATGGTGTCATCAATGCATTGTCAAGTTGATCACAGCGTCAAACAATCTCTTAGCCCCTGATTGATTTTTCAGGGACCCTGTCCTTTCCCTTATTACTCTTTTACTATTCTGCACTACATCATTAGAAACGCCAAAAATCCATCCATCCATCATCTATACCTGCTTATTCTTAACCAGGGTCACAGGGATCTGCTGGAGCCTATCCCAGCTCTCTCTGGGTGAAAGGCAGGGGTCCACCCTGGACAGGTCACCAGTCCATCACAGGGCCACATAGAGACAAACAACCTCACACACTCACACTCACTCCTATGGGCAATTTAGAGTCACCAATCAACCTGACATACATGTTTTTGGACTGTGGGAGGAAACCAGAGTACCTGGAGAAAACCCACACAAGCACAGGGAGAACATGCAAACTCCACACAGAAAGGTCGGGTTGCGAACCCAGTACCTTCTTGGTGTGAGGCAACAGTGCTAACCACTCATCCACCATGCTGCTTAGAAATGCCAAAAAAGTTAAAGGGTTAGCTACAGCTGATAAGATATGCAAGTGACAGTTGTCAGTTTCAATGTACAAAATCAACATTTGCACCCTAGTAATAGCTTCTAAATATTATCTCAAATCAATGACCTTTAGTTTTAAAAATTAAGAAAAAGTTTTTGTAGTAAAACTTTGCTATACATAGTCTGTCACCTTTTTATACACAGGTTACCTGCAGTTTTTTTTTGTTATTTAGTAGTTTTCTTTCACCTCTGTATTCAAATGTATTTTTCTTGTGCCATCTGCAGAAGAGAAGAGCCAGTGAAATCTTGTTTATTGGCCGGACTGTAATTTTGGTTGCGGGCGACAGACAGGAATTGGAAGGTAGAGAGGTGTTGAGAAGTGCTGCCCCTCTTTCAAAATGAAGGCTCAAAAAGCCTGTTGTTCAAGGATAGAGCACTGACCCATAGTCCTGATGGGAGCTGGAATTACTTAATGAAATGTGCAGTGAATGGCAGCTGAAACTAATCCAGTAATTCTCTGTGTTCTCTCGCTCTGACAGTGGTTTGACAGGGCTTCAGTATCCTGACAGGCCAATTAGGCAGGAATTTGCATATCTTCCTTGCTCCATTTGCCTTGTTCATGTGAGCATAAAATAGGATAATCTGACTTTTGGACCTGTGTATGACATCAGAGTCGCTCCAACTAACTTTATCTTCCATCATCCACTACCCTTCCACCCCCCTAACTCTACACTGTCTGTCTTTTATTGTCACCACCACAGACCTTTGTTGTGCTATCACCTTTGTCTCATCTTTTCCCATTCCCATTTATCTCAGCCTCTACCGTACCCTTCCTATTCCCTTCTCCGCTCTCTTCATTGTCATCTCCAAATTACCCGCTGCCCTCTGCACAGTATATGGCAAACAAACCAAGATTGTATACTCTAGGAATTGTTGGGCTGGGGTTGTGGTTTGAAAATACTCCCCTCCCCCCGAAAAAAACAACGCTGTACACTTAAGAAATATGAAATTAACCCTTTATGCCCTTGCAGTTTTTCAGAATATCTATTTTAAAGGTAATCGAAATTTGAAAAAAAAAAAAAAACATTTTAATTCCACTTTATCAAATTAGAAACTTAAAAAAAAAACATCTTGAGTCAACAAACATTGATGCTAGTGAACCTGTTAAATTCTGAACTTCAACTCTAAGTGATGCAACGTAAATGAAGGACAACAATGCAATAGCACCACTATTAGCCATTTGGTAAGCTATTTGGAGAGACAGATGTGCCACGCTCTGCGGCCTTCTGAATATGGGAGTGGCAGTGTACATTATAATATCAGATACTGCCTAGTCCCAGTACTGGAGCCACTATAGTGGAAAGGGTTAAACTAATAAACCCAGTCTCACTGTATCTTGTTACTTATTCAACACATCCCAGTGCCCATAGCCTGTGTAAAAAGTCACTTGTGAGTTCCTGCGCTAATATTTTTAGTGTCCAGACAAGTCGATTTTTGAAGTCTAGCTGTTGATTGCTGGCACATAAGGCCATTAAAGCCACATCATACATTAATTTAAGTCATTTTCATACAGACAGACTGGTTTGTTTTGTCTGTATCTTAAGTCACACAGGCCTAATTACATATTACTGCATGTTTCATAGTTATGTCACTTCAATTTATGTTCTCAGTATAGTTTTAACCTGCACCATGGGAATACTGCAGTTACAATATGCTAATATCAAAACATTGAATATGCTTAGATACAGTAAGTGCAGTACTTTTACACTCAGCCATTACAGCTGTCATACTAATCGAAAAAATTAACATAACTAATAAGATACAATCAAAATAGCCTGTACAGCATACAACTACAGAGAATGTTGGTTTAGAGTTGGAGACTAATTTAAACGTTAACCCTTAAACTTCAGTGCGAGGCTCCAGTTGTGGTGAGAAGAAGCATGAACACATCTGTGTCCATTTCTAATAAAAAGTATTGCAATATTTGCTCTGTTGCACTGCTCTAGTGTATTATCCAGCGCAACATAAATGTGAACACAGAACTCTAATAAGAAGAACACTTGATCACAGTGATCACAGCAGCGATCTATGCAAAAATAAAAACACAGAGGAGATACCAGCTGTTACACCGTGAGAGCTGGAGAGGGCCGTAGAGAAGGAAACAACCCAGGAACAGGACTGGTATCTGGTCCTATGTGAGAGGAGGAACATGAGGAGCACTGTGGGAACCCTACAGAAAGACGTCCAACAGGTTACTGGTGTGTATGATTCTGACCAAACTGTCAGAAACAGACTCTGAGGGAGGCATGAGGGTCTGACGTCCTCTAGTATGACCTGTGATCACAGCCAGGCACCGTGCAGCTCGATTGGCATTTGTCAGAGAACACTAGAATTGGCAGGTCCACCATTGGTGCCCTGTTGTCTTCACAGATAAGGGCAGGTTCACACTGAGCACATGTGACAGGTGTAAAAGTCTGGAGATGCTGTGGTGAATGTTGTGCTGCCTCTAACATCATCAAGCATGACCACTTTGGGCTGGGGAGGCATATCCTTGGAGGACTGCACAGACCTCCATGTCATAACCAACAGTACCCTGACTGCTGTGAGGTCCCAGGATAAAATCCTCAGGGCGACTGTCAGAACTTACACTGGTGCTGTCTGTCCTGGACTCCTCCTGGTGCAGGACAATGCTGTGTAGGCAGGGGCTCACGGATGCACTGATCCAGGTCTGGGAGGAGATGCCCCAGGATACTATCCGCTATTATCAGTGTACCCAGACACTGTTGGGTGTGCATACAGGCACACAGGGGCCATACACTTCTGAGTCACATTATGAGTTGCTATGACGAAGTTGTTGCAGTTTGGTTGAACCTGTGATTTCTACATTTTACTTTGAATTTTTTTATTGTGATTTTGACCATTTTAGAGTATTTTGTTCTAAACAACCAGATTTCATTTGAAAAATGTTTTTTAAACCTCATGATGTCTTGCTGTTTCCTGTCAAGGTGAATTTAATTCAATGACGCTTCAGCCTGGGGACCCTTGAGATTACCGTCTATGTTGGATTGAGAGAGACAGGGAAAGGTCAAAAAGGGACTAATGAGCACATGAGCAAATATATATATATATATATATGTGTCGCTATTTGTATTTTCATAATGGCAGCACACTGGAGCTGTGGTTAGCACTGTCAACTCACAGAAACAAGGTTCTGAGTTCAAGCCCAGGGCCTTTCTTTTTGCATGTTTTCTCTCTGTCTGAGAGGGTTTCTCCTGCTACTCTTCTCTCCCCTCACAGTCCAAAATCATGCAGGTTAGATTAACTGCTGACTCTATATTGCCTGTAGGTGTAAATCTTTATCTGTTTCTGCGTGACTTGCAATCTGTCCAGGGTGTACCCTGCCTCTCACCTGACTTGGGCAGGACTGTCTCCAGCCCCCTCATGACAAGCAGCATAGATATTGGCTGTATTTTCATAAAATACAATATTTTGCAGCAGTACTAAAGAACTGTCATGTTTTAAATGGAGAACCTCTGAAGAAAGGAATCATCTATCATAGTCACTTTACAATCCATTCCTCATAGGAAGTATTCAGTTTTCATTTATTTGATTATCTGTGTGTCTTGCATAGGCTAAAATTGAGGGAGTAAGGGAATAGTATTGCCAGCCAGACAAACTAACAAACATGATCAACAGCTCTCAGTCACAAAGAATATTTCCAGTCCCAGAAAATGCACCACTTCTAGTGCTCTGCCCAAATACATTATTCAAGTGCATAAAATAGCAATATATTAATTAAAAAATCAATGGTGTTTTTAACTTTCCTCTTTAATATATCACTAATCAATCAATATCAATTAACATTTCCACTAAAACACACATTAAAAACTTGAAGCAATAGTTTGACATTTCAGGCAAATAGGCTGCTTTAATTTATTTTGTTGCCCAGAGTTAGATGGGACAATCGATACCTCTTTTATGTCTGTCCACTAAATGTGAAGCTACAGCCAGTAGCCAGTTAGCTGAGAGACTGGAGAGGGAGGGAGAAACTGCCATGTTATCTAATTTTTAAGCTTGCACAAAAGTGTAAGAAAAAAAAACATATTTTATGGATGCTATTTAATAGATTAATTATTGGAGTAATTATTTTACAAGTGCAGTGACTTCCTTAAGTTTTTACTCGCTCTCTGGCAACCTCAAGGTGATGCCAAAACTTCAGGGCATTTTGCAAAATGTCAAATTCCTCCTTTAAATTATCTACTGAGACTAATTTAGAACTTTATGCATTTGGTAGATTTCAGGAGCCAACATCCACCAGCCATCCTCCTCCTTAAGGAATAAATATCTCCCCACCCACATCATCATCTTATTTCTTTGACATTTTTTTAAGACTTAGCTATTCACCTCTCCAAAATGCTCCCCCGTTTATTTCCAGTCAAGTGTTGGATTGCTGATGTTCAATAAATTAGATTTCGTTCTCATAGTCCACTCTATTCCTAATTGAGTGTCTGGGCACACAAACACATGCACATAACCTTAAGGCAGAGTGTGTACGGCTGGACATGGGTCTCCAGGGTCAATTATGGCAGTGTAATGATTGTAATTGGCTAATTTTCAGCCCATTACCCTATTTTATGTCTCATGCAGTGGGCTGTAATTTAGTGAAGGAGTGATGGCCGGCCTGGCTGTGGGTGATAGATGGTAGTCAGTGCAAGAAAAGGGGAGCTCCGTCATTAATCGTGTCTGGGAATGAGCTGTCATATCACCAGGCCCACGCACAGGGACAGAGTGGAGGATGAGATGCAGAAGGGACTGCCCCTGATGCACTGTAAAGGCTGATTACATTCAGTACGAAGTAGAGTTTCAAGTATAGCTAAAAACAGCATTAGACATCAAAAGCTGCACACAACAAATTTCATATATAAACATTTCTAAATCCATCTATTTCTCAGAGTAGTAAAAAAGAAAATGAGAATAATGAGAGCTTGCCTTATGTCCACATAAGAGGACACAAGTGTCTTCTTTAATTATATTTGCAGCATGCGCCTGCTTTTTCAACTTTTTTTTTAATTTTTTTTTTTTTTTTACTGTCTTTCCTAATTTCCTTCCTCAGAGTGTTTTGCTCACATTTTGGCATTTTAGTCACAGTGCAGGGCCAGATCACCTCTGAAGTGGTCCCTTAGGATCTGACAGCTGTGCAATGAAATAAGATTTTTGTGCATCTTCTCCTGCCACTGTGCCTTCTTTCACCCTTTCAGACAAAAAAGAGGAGTGCTCACTTTTCTAGAAGTGCCAGAACATTTGAAAGGTAATTTCAAACTAGTGACAGGGTAATGGATGAGGGCAGTGAGGGCTATCAGTCAAGTGCTAAACAGAACTAAGTCAGTGTTCTTGCTAACATATACTTAATACCACTCTCCTGGCTCTCTGCACTAGCTCCAAATGACTCAATTTCCCTTCCAGGCAGAATACTGAAGTAGGGAAATGACTTTGAAAAGTCATTTGCAATCCAGATGTATTGTATGAAGATGTCCATTAAGTACCTTTAAAACAATGTTACAGCGAAACTGAACCTGGAAAACGACTGTCGATGCTGATTTTCTGTGACCTTGTGGGCCATTTTTGGAGAAATGTGGCAAAATAAATTGTAGCATGCATGTCATCAAATAATCAGAAAGCAAGTATCCCATGATTAGAATCCATATCATATATTAAATAAAAATACTTAAGTTGCATTTTTTTTTTTTATTGGCTTCACTTCCAGTAAGGCACCAGACCAACGGGCAGTGAAAGATAAATATAGAGTAAAAGATACATTTTTCCTGGTCTTACTTTAAGCCAAATGGTAATTTTTCTTTCATTTGCCTAGAGCTCTACAACACTGCATTCGCCTAACTAATTTTTCTTCTGATTTCCAGTGGTGTTATTAGTATTCTTTCATAGGTTTCATCTGGTGTTACACCCCTGATGATTTCTTTGTGCCAGCTAATTGTGCAAAAGTAAGTGAGGATAAAAGAAATGTGAAAAAAGAGGGAGGATAGGGAATAAGGAGAATTCCCTCATCCATGTTCCCCTACCTCCCATATCAGAACACACGAAGATGGTCTAATAGATGCCCCTGCCTGCCCTTCTAAGACCTTTTGTTGACCTTTTCGTGTCATTTAACTCTGTTGCAAGTGGGGCTGTCGCTACGAGGTGAGAACTGTCAGCTCACAGTACATGTGGGTGGGGTTTTATGTGTTGAAACAGATTCTAGTGCAGCTCTGTTTCACAAGACTAACCTCAGGCTCTTTGTCATCTTTCCATAGTTGTTTTACATTTGTGTTTAATTGGTGTACCTACCCAGTAAATGATGTTATGATGCTCTTCCTAAGAGACCGAGATTTGGCTGAAAGGACTTAAATCCATGTAATAGATCTAGAAATCCATTAGTATGAATGTGATCTCTTTTTTTTTTTCAGGTTTACACTAAGTTTCATTGTAGCAAATGTGTGAAACAAAAGAAGTCGTTCTCTCTGAAAACAAAAATACACTTGCACATTTACCTCATCTGAACAAATGATCAAACATGACAGCTAGGTATGCATGAGCTATTGCCTGCCGTCTGGTATGACAAACATAACTAGCATGCAGAGATCAATGAAAGATGACAGATTAGGTTATCTTAACCTCCACAGCATATCAACACGGCGCTGCTCATTACCTTCTCTCGAGATGTTTCACTGAGTTTACCTTCCTGATGAATGCTGCATGCGGTCTTACCTCAGAGCCCATACCCCTGCTGGCCTGCCTGACTGACAGTTTAGTTATGTTGTTTTAATAAGTGTGTATTAGCATGCAAAAGGTCTCCTGGGGATCTCAAATGCCACCTGTCAGATTTCATTGATGTTGTTTGCTTTAACTAATGTTATAGTTTAACATCTATATAATGGGGAAATAATTCTGTTTTCAAGCATAAGGTCATAAATAGAGAGAAAAGTGAAAGTGATACAAAAAAAGAGTTTTTGAGAGCAGATAAGCAAAACCTCCTGACTGTGTAAAAATACACAGAATCACAACAGCTCTAGCCCCATAATGATTTTTTTTAAATCAACAATAATCAGATGACTCCCTGTGAAGTTAAAAGGCCTGCCATTAGTGCCCACCCTACTGAGAACTAACAGCCTGCTTTTCTGTGTGCAGCTTTCAGACTTACACACATGGTTTGGGGTTATTTGTGCATGGAAAAAACATGTAAACTCACTGAAGATGAGTGTACACACCACCTGTCTAATACAAAATGCCTGCTTAAATTTTAAGAAATTTCAAATATCTGGTCAGCTTAACATGGTGGGTGGTGAGAAAAAGGATTTCTGTTTGCTGATGAGTCAGCCATAACAATGTGAGAATATAGTATTTATTTGTTGTTTGTCTCTATTGGAGTCTTATAGCAAATGCAATGCTCTGTCAGGTGTGGGACTTTGCTGTGATTGGCAGGTTTATTAGTCAGCTCTTTAGCAAGTTAGAATTGTTGGTAGCGCTATAGTCTGCCATCCCACTTCATTTAAAAGTGATTTTCATCATTCATCATTCATGTATATGCAGTGTGCATATGCCATAGAACAATAGCCCAGGTATGCTGTGATTAGAATTTTGCAGAGCAGATTAGTTTTCAAAATAAATGTGACAGTCATGCTTTTTCTTTCAATGAATGTAATTAGAAGGCACCTGAGATAATGTATTTATGTAGCTATGGGCAGACATGAGATGTCTCGTTTGATAAATTGCCAAAGTAACATGAAATACGTACCCAATACCCTTCAGGGGGGGATACAAGAAAACTTTTTAAATGAGTGTACGTAGTGTTGGCCTGTGGGACTCTGCCTCACATTCACAGAGATGCATTTACACATGTGGGTACAGATACATTATGTCATTCATTCACTGGGTTTTAAAGTAAAGCACACTTGAGAAGTCAAGTCGACTTATTATGATTTATATAGCCCCAAATCACAAATTCATCTTTCCAGGGTTAATAATGTGAGCAACATTGTGCATCTTCTATCCCTAGATTCAATAAACTTACTGTTCAGTTATTTCTTCAGCTGAGCAATGATTTAATAGTGTGAACATACAGTGCAATCATAGTGCTTTAATGAAACAGAACGAACTTATTAGGAGCCTCCGCACCACTACCTCACTGTTCAACTTTTACTTTTGTGTTTTGTAACCTGCATCAAAAATGACTAAATGATTTTAACAATTCAGTAAATATTTAAATAATTAGTTTTTTAACTTCTTGTACTTTGCCATAATACATAACATCTTTAAATACATGCGGTATATTAGAAAAATATGTATTTTCATATTTTTTTCTGTATCTACCGTATGAGTACAAGTGTATTAGTGAGTGCTGATTGTATATATCATGCGCACTGAAGCATGTGCATTAGACTATAAATGTCTGTGTGTGTGTGCGTGTGTATGTGTGTGTGAGCATGAATGTGTATTAACCATGTACTACTCTTCACAGTGATCCACTGAGCTGACAGAGGTCATTGTCACAGCCACTATGACATTTACAGCTCAGAGGCTTATGGAGACAGCCTTCTCTACCTGGCAGTCTGTGATTATTTCTGAAATGTGTAGTCTAACGGAAAGGTGTCGAAAATGTAGGAATGAAAAGAAACACAATGACTTTGGTGTCACACTGGAGCGGTGTGATCTGGTTGAAAAGATAATGAATACATGATGTTAGGAATGAAAAGGTTGACTAGAAGAGCTGTTTGACTTGGCCAAAATGAGTGTCTTTTAATGAGGGGCAGAGCTTTTTTCCATCTACTGAGGAATTTCTAAAATGATTATTCAAAACTTGCTGCCGGCAACAAGAAATATTGAAAACAAGATATCAAACGGACAGTTTCCTGTTTTATTTTTTATTAATTCCAACTATGCGTTTATCTCGACTGCATTGAGAGAGGGATACCTATTTTTAAATAATGCTCTTGAGTTGCTGATGTTGATCAGTCCACACTTTGGTCAAGACTGAAATATATCACTATTCTATAAATAGGTATAAAATACTCTATGCAGAGTGTCCACAGTACCTCAAAATGTCGTAAATACACCTTTACTAATAAAAGGCCTTAAAAAGTATTGTCTTAGAATGAGATATGCTGCATCTTAAATGTTTTTTGTCATGTCACTGTAAAAACTTCTGTGACCTTTCACACTACAGAAGAATAGTTATGTCTGGTATGTGCTGTGTCAGTTATACTAACCCCTTTCTACTGTGCAAGTGTATCATGAGCAGCGTGTCTTTAACAGGTGCATCTTTACTTATGCATTCGAAGCGCTTTGTTTACAAAGAGCACACAGAGAGAAGCCGGCAAGGAAAAGGGAAATCTGTGGTCCAAAGCTGACAAAACAACAATATTCTTCTATCTTGTGCAGAACTGGATCATAAAATGCATGGCAAAACACACCTTAGAAGAACTTTAAGTTCTGTGGGATTGGTGTTATAAACTATACATTTTCTATTTCAAAAAAGCATTATTAGGCCATTAGTAGATCATTGTCTGTTGATAATGAATGTTCTGAGATTATTGTAATAATACTGTTTCCTTATGTTGTTTTTGAACTGTCATGAATGTATTTACCGGGAAAGTGTATATTTTATATATATTATATATTTCTAGAGCACATTTGGTCTTCACATTCTTTAAAAATGGTAGTCTTACATTTAACGTATAGTCCCCAGAGGAGGTTCATATTAACTATTCAGTTTAGTATAGACATATATATGTGGGTGTGTGTGTGTGTAAACTCCAAGATGTGTCTAACTCGACACACCACTATACCTCACATGTGTAGAGACTTAGTCCTGTTACAAATTAGGATAGAAAATGAAACAAAGTTGTTATTTCCATACATAATTTGTGGATCATACTGACTTGATCACAGTATACAGTACCATGTGAAGAAATATGTCTAATGTCCTGATATTTTCCTGTAACTCAATAAAGTAATATCCCTTCTATTCTATCTATGACTACTAAACAGTCCTTCAGGCCTCACGTTAGAGAGATTTTCCTTTTGGTGTTTTTTTTTTTTTTTCTATAGTTTTACGGTAACACTATATGTGCGTGTAGTGTGTTTGTGACAGAGCGCCTGCATACACATTCCTCCGAAAACTGTAAAATTCCCTTTGTTTAGGAAGCCATTTAACTGTCAACTGGTGACCCTCAGAGAGCTGTATACTGTCAGCTGTGGTGAACAGCAGCTGACGGAGGCTCAGAGGAGGGGGGGAGGAAGGTGAGAAAGTGGGTAGAAACAGGAGTGGGTGAGGCGTGACAGGGGTAAAGAAGGGCAAGGTTGAGAGGTGCATCTGAGTGCTGATGTTAAGAGCTAAATAATTGCTTACCGCTGTGAAAATCTGCTGCAGAAGAAGGGAGAAAAAACGTGGGGTGGAGTAGGTGAGGAGGAGGAGAAAAGGAAGCACACTGGGATACTTGAGAGGTTGATAGTGCTATTTATACTTCCATTAGCTATCTCACACACTGTAGTTATCTCGCTAGATTCCTTCTCCTCCTCCTCCACCTGCAGCTTTCTCCTCTCACTCACTTTTTAATCCACTCCTTTGTACCTTATAGACCTCTTCTATACTCATATCTCATGTCTCTGGTATTTCTTTTAATACTTTAAGCCACTGATGTGAAAAAAGTCAAAACTTCCTTTGCGCTCCTACTTTTGATAAACTCAGGACAACACGCGCACACATACACTTGTTTCCCATCCTAATCTCATAAACAACGTCCCGTCTCCTTTTCCTATTTACATATTTTCTCTGGAGAAATTTGGGGTTAAGTATCTTGTTTAAGGCAGGTTATTTCACTGTCTGTCATGGCCCTCAAGCGGGTGTCTGACTTCACGTAATCGTCACTTCACGTTATTCTTAAACTCTTCAGCTCCAATGCTTCTCAGCGCTCTCCTCTTCAACATTTAAGTCACACAACCACATCTTCACGCAGTTCAATTAACAGGCAACACTGACAGTCACAGTTCATCTGATGAATTCTAATCCCACAACTTCAGAGGCTGCAATTAACACTAATTGCATTGCAGACCACCAAAGCCCCCAGCAGAATAAATGTGTGTTGTCTGCGATAATGAATTCTCTCCATTCCTATGTTGTGTTGTCCGGGGCATCTGCGTTCTTGGGTGAATAGATAACCTGGAAGTGTGTGTGTGTGTGTGTGTGTGTGTGTGTGTGTGTGTTTGTGGTTCCCGTCTGTGTGAGTCGTTGATTTGTCACCCTGAGGTCAAGTGCATAGTGCGACAATTTCCCAAATGCAATTAGGAAGTGGCCGGCTATCTGAAGGAGCCCAGTGAGAGTCTGATGAATTGCTTCAACATGTCTGTCTTTAACTGACTGTGAGTCCACTGTGGCTGAGCTGGTCAACAAGCTGGTCAACACCCATGCATTGTAAAAATACTGCCATGTTTATTTGCATTTCAGAGTGCCAAACAGGCTCTAAAGAAATTGATGGAAACTATTATTTCTTTACATTTGATTTCATCCCAGATTTTTCCTGGAGGGAAATAGGAAAGTATATGCTGCCTGATGGCTATTCTTGGTTTATTTGTCTGTGCACACATGGGTTTTTATGTGTAAAAGATGTACTTTCAATCAATACTGTATATATTTGTCATTATTCAAAGCATGGGTGACTTTACACATGCAGAACTGAACATATCAAATAGATGTTGTTGAATGTAAATCAAACGAGATCACTAATTTATATGTTATGACTTTCGATCAATTAACGTGCTGCACTGTAGCATCTTCGTTATAACGTAGCCCTGAGTATAGATTTTAAAAAGCCACAAGTCAAGTAGGAGAAAATCTACACAACCACCACTGACATTTGACAACTTATCCTCCCGTTAACAGTCTGCCACTCTGTGTCCTCTTGGTGTCCTCAGCAAAAACCTTGAGATAGTACAAAGGAAATCCCATTAAAGCCAACAGGAGAAGAGTTAGGAGGAAGCCTGTGAACCCTCACATATTTTCATCCTTGTACACTTTCTCTTTTGCCTCTTGCCTTTTCTTTCTCCAATGTTACACAACTAGAAATTCAAAGGAACTGGGAGAGGAGCTCTTTTCATAATGTTCAGCTACTGTAATTAATTTTAACATGAAAGTAAATTCATTGTGAAATAAATGAACTGCCTATTATACCCACAGTACCAAAACAGTTTGGGCAGATAAATTCAATAATATTAAAATGCCTAGCCCTGATTAATAAAAAGGCTCTCACACATAATGCTAGGAGCAAATAAATTGATCATTATTTAGGCAAGTTAAATTATAATCCAATAAAAATGAGAGCAATACAAGAGGCAATATAAATCAACATTAGGTAAAATTACACTTACATCCCATAGAATCCCACAAACAAGAAGAGAAAATAAAAAGCAAAATAACCTCAAAAATAATAATAAGACCTAAAGTAACAGAATTAACTGTAAATATCCTATATTAATTGACATAAATTTCATTATAAATCTAGTCAGTTTTTTTTAATGGGGCCATATTTAGGCTTCTATTTCCAAAAAACAGCCTAATCATGACCTTTTTTCATTTAAAGCTTCAGAAAACAAGCTTTAACCAATGTAAACCCATGCTTTAACATTACTGTGCATTCACCCTATCAGTGCATATTTGTATTACTGTATAATCTAGATGAGAAGGTAAAAGACTAGTAAATACAACTAAAGAATTTAGCACCTCATGTTTTGGTTAAAAACCAGAAAAAAAGTCTTTTTGGTTTATCATACAATAAAACACAAAGAACTTCACTATATCTTCATCTACCTGGCTGGACATCTTGAATACCAACACAGTTACCAGTTAATTCAAGTATTCAGTTCAAGCATACAGTCTGATGCAATCCAGTATAATCACCCTGCAATAAATTCTACCATTGTGAACCTTAAACATTTTGAGACTTGTGTTACTGAGAGGACTGGTTTTAATCTCAGTCTCCTGTATCAGTATATTAAATTGCAATATAGTGTAATCTGACTCTACCTAGTAAAACAGAAAACTCACTATAGATGGTATAGCGGCAGCTTAAACAGTGTGTCCCTAAAAGTACAGTCAGAGGCTGGCATGACAATGAAAACATATTCGGTCAGATTAGGTGCTTGGCTCTCCAGTCTAATTTTCCTTTCTGCTAAGATTTTAGCTTGGACAGATGGAGTGATTGAAGCTCCATAGCAAGAGAAGACTTACAACACATATCCTTGTTTGCTCAGTCATACACAGCCATGCGCTCCACATGGCACTAGGTGATTTAGAGCAAGCCACTTACTTTTGGTGGAAATCTCTTAGGTCTACTATGAAATGCACCAAAACTTCAAAAAACAAACTTCCTTTCTGTTGACATTTTTAGACTGTAAGCTGCAAACCGGATGGTTAAAGTAAATAAATGATCTCCCTTTAAATAACATTGACTGGCAGGCAAGAAATGATCTTGTACAGACACAGCTGAAGTTGTTGTATATTCAGCACAGGGTAAGGCACACATTAAATCTTAGACATTGTAATGAAGCCCCTTACCCTCAAAATGGAGTGTACATTTATATATATATATATATGTATATATATAAAACACACACTGTTTATTTTATGCACACATTTCTCTGTGTCTCAAAGAATAAGGGTGTATCTAGGGGTCAGTGGTGGGATGAAGTGTAATCCAGTGATTAATTAAATGGGAGGAACAAGGGTGAGCTCAGTACTGAAGGCAGCAGAGTGAAGGAATCAAGGCTTAAAACCGTCTGATACTTTTTGTGCTTAGATACTTACTTTAATCAAGGTTTTACAGCTCCCCAAAATACACACGCACGCACACACACACACACACACACACACACACACACACACACACACACACACACACACTATTTTTGTTATTTAGGGGGTCTCAACCAACTTACATTCATTTCCTGCGGACTAATCCTAACCTTAACCATATAACCTATACCTGCCCAATCCTAACCCTAATTTAAACTAAGCCTAATCCTCAACCTAACCTTAAAACACTTCATCACCCTAAAATTTAGTGAGTTACTTAGTGCATGAGAAAGTCCAGGTCTCCAAAGTTTTAGTGGGCTCCTGGCTTAAGGTCCCCTCAAGTCTATAAAAACATGGCCACACACAGTGATACTCAAGCCTTTGTGTCTAACGCTGTACGCAGAGACAAATAGGCACAGACACACCAGATGGAGTCACAACAGTATTTGATTAAGAAGTGGAATTAACGTGATTGAATTTTCTGTTTCTCTGTTGAGGCTTGACTGAAAACGTGGGTTCACATGAGGCCTTTAAGATATCTAAAGTCACTCATTAAATTCTGGTTTACTGTCGAGGTCACAGAATCATCCTGCACCTTAAGATGCAAGGTGACACAGCTCATTGTTAGCTACTGAAATCTAAAGAAGAGTGATATTTCCTCTTGTAGGGAACTAATTGGTGAAGTATTAGCTTGTCACTCCAAATATAAATTCATGGCTTCATTTCTGGGCCTAATTTGTCTCCACTCATGTTTCCCGTGGGTCAAATTATGTGGCAGGATGACACATTCTTTCATTTTCATGCTGATGATACACAATTGTACGTCTCCTTTAACCCAAAGGACTTAAGCAGCCTGTCTGTTTTACATAATTGTCTTCTTCACATCACAGGGGCGAATCGCTGAAAAACCGCTAGTCTGAGATGAAGACAAAAATTTTAAATACCAGATCCTGACCCCTTAGTACTCTGCTCCATGTAATGCCAGTATGTCTGTTTTTATATTCTGCTTCTTGCATAATAATGAACATGTTGGTGCAGTTACAATGCATGATGTTTTTCATCCTGTTGTAAAGATTTTTTTTTTCATTAAACAGAGACAATAATAAAGGCTGATTTGATATTATAGTCCCTTCTTCACCTGTGAATAGCTACACAGGGCTTAATTTTCTAAGGGAACCTTAAGATAAATTAGTATAAATTCCATCTTGTAAACCATTTTAAGGTTATGAGGCTTGTGGTTTTAATTAAATATAATAATTAATATATTAATCTTTGTTTAATGTTATTCTTTTTCTTTTCTCATTTTTACATCTGTACATTTATTCAAAGTGATGTTCTTGTTCTGTGTGAAATAAGTGATAATGTTAAAATTCAAACATGGGAACAAACAAATGAACACAAACATACAATTGATCAGTGTTTGGTTATTGTTTTGGTTAAAATACCCTTTACTGTCGCTTTCATGACATTTTTGGTTTTATGTAGTTTTTTGTACGTTTTGCGATATATTCATTTATTTTTAATATGAAAAGTTCTATTGAACTCAATTGTGAGTAAAATGTAAAGATATTCTGTGGCATAGATTACTTACTGAAAATGTGTTTTATAACATCAGTATAAATACTGTAAGTACTTAAAATGTGGAGAGTAGAAAGTAATCTTAGAAGCAAAGTTACAAAAATTAAAGTATGCCTAGAGATATATATGTATTTTTGTAATCTTTAAATCCTTGTTGGAAATAGTGTATTTGAGAAGGAAACTGGAGAGAATGAAAAACCATAAATGAAATTAAATGCTGTGTCATCTCCTGTTACTTATGCTAGGAATGTTTTGGCTCTTTGTGACATGTAAGTTTGTGGAGCATCGTTTTCTCATTAATTATATCCATCTTGTCCTCATCCATTATGTTGGCAATTTAACATCCAGTGAAATACATGTTCCCTGACAGCTGGACATTTTTTGTCGATGCAATTTACACCGCTCAATCCTCATGTGGAGTACCATCTATTTTAGATGATTGGTATTATTGAACCATTTTTTGCTGACTCCACTCCACTTTAGTCTCACTGCCGTGGAAACAGAGCAGCCACCCTGTGCATTTTAATATTTACTTTGCAAAGTGACTCTGTTCCCTCATGACATGTAAGCTAACAGATTAGACTTCATTTTATCCCTACACCACAACGGGGTGAAATTATAGTGTTCCCTCTAGTGAGGCTGGTGAAGAGCTGGTATATGTGTGTGTGTGTGTGTGTGTGTGTGTGTGTGTGTGTGTGTGTGTGTGTGTGTGTGTGTGTGCATGTTTTCCCTACACTGTGGAGACCTATTTACACACTCACATTGTGGGGACTTGAAGAAATTGGCTATCTCAGCAGGACCAAACCCAGGTTCCCACCATATAAATCACTGAATTTTAAAAGGTCAACTTGGTTTACATTTAGGTGAAGTTGGGTTAGGGAAGAGATTTGTTTAGGTGTCACTTTGTGACTTCTGTGCACTGGCATCAGGGGTCTGCCCACTGTCACCCTTGGGGTTAGACAGGTAGTGGTTATGGTTAAGGATTAGGACAAGTATCCAGGAAATGGATTTAAGTCAATGTAAGTTCCCTACAAGGAATGAAAAGAAGTCAGTGTGTGTGGGGGGGTTTGGGGGTGGGTGGGTGTGTGTATTCATTTGCTGACACAGGAAGAATCCAGCTGAAATCTCTGTCATTATCATTTACATATACATTCCTCCCCATTTCTCTCTCCCTCCTTTTCTATTGGTCTCTCAAGCTTTCCTGCCCTCCATGACTCTGTTATGTTCTCCTGTAAAGTGTAATCCACAAAAATGCATTTGCCACAACAGATGGAGCAGAAAATGGATTTGCATCCAACCTCTAAACCTCTGTTAAATGGATCCACCTTTGCCTGCTCCCTACCACTAAGTTGAGTTTTTTTTACATACAGACTGCAGCAGTGCAGTATATTATAATCACCAATATTCTCAGACCAGATTTCCCTCTCTTTGTGTGTTGTGTATCTGCTGGCAGCATCAAAACTGTGCTTATCCTCCATCTTCCACACCGTCCACTATTTTTGTTATTAATTTTCTACACACATCGTAATGCCTCTGCCATATTGGGGACCTTTTCTAACATCTCAAAGTGGTCAGTACGGGGGTTAGGCACCTTGAAAATTGGTTGAGGATCAAACCTCGATCTCCACTGTGTTTGGCAGCATCATTATTTCAACAAGAACAGGAAAGCTGAATCAGGTGTATATAAAAAGGACATCAGAGAGAAAAAATAAGTGAAAGGACAGTGGGGTATGAAGACAAGGGGAACAGAAGTGGAGAGAAGCCAGTGATGAGAGGGAACTTTGTGTTTGTCAGTGGGGTTTGAGCATGCAAGCAGAATTCCCATAGCTAGGTAGCTTTTTGTTTCCGCCATGCCCCACTATGTTCTGAGAGATATCAGCCAGTGCAGGGTCAGAGCGCTGCAGCTTTCTGTTCCCTCTGCAAGGAGATTTCCCAAATCCCTGAAATGAACACTTGTGCAGAGGATGAACTCTGCAGATGAGTCAAGTCTCACAACCCGATCTACACACAGAAACACACACACGTTAGGCAAACACAATACACTCAGTTTGTATGGTAAAATACTCTATGGGCACAACAGATTTCATCTTTTGTCAAGCTAGTAGAGTTTGACATATATCAGAAATTATTTTTTATACATTGAGTTATACATTTACTGTGAACAGCTCATGCTGACACAGATCCCAGTATCCAGAGATGGGACTTAGACTGAAATTTGTAGCGATACATAGTGTCAAGTGAAAGAAAATTTGTAAAAAAAGAAAAAATGTTTTCCCTTCTTTGAGTTTTTCACCATTTGTTTGTTCACACACTGTCGAAATTAAGTGCAGACTCACACTTTTATTGCTCATTCTAATAGTTGTTGCGCCGACAACCTTCATATGAAGCACCCTCAGTCCTGTAGCCACATGCTGAGCAGCACTTTCACTCTCTGCTGGGGAACAGACATGGTGAAGCCCATTATGTCTGTGATGTTTTTCTATCTATTCTGCCTTTTCTTCTTCAGAACTCACATGATTCATTTCTGTTTTTCTTGAGGGTAAAGATTAGTGTTATTCAACACATCCCACCGATAAACAAACAATTTTTCCTCCTCAAACTCAAAATCAAAGTGTTCAAAATGGTTTGCTTTTTATTTTCACTTGATGTTTATCTCTCCTTTTTCCCTGAATATCTTCACACTGTTTTTCTTTCTTCATTCTAATTTGCTCTTGACTTACTAAACAACACTGGTGTTTTTAGTAGACCGAAATTGCTGCCTTCATTTTTGTCACAAAGGGGAATAAATATGTTTTGATGCTACATTCACACAAATGATATTTTCTTTAAGCCCAGAGAAGAAATGCTTTAGAATGGGCTCTTACAAAGGATAGGAAACTCAAAGTACTTGATACTTGCTTATCGCTACTACTTATCAATGTAGTGCTTGGAAAGGCAAAACACCACATCACCACATTTATACCTCTCTTTCCTCGTCTCTTCAGGGGAGATATGTGCCTTTAAGATCTACGGGCAGGATGCTCCCTTTGAGGCGGTGGTGTTGAATCACACATCAGGAGAGGGAGTCCTTAGGGCCAGTAGCCCTGTGGACTGTGAGAGCCAGAAAGAATACACCTTTATTATCCAAGCCTATGACTGTGGGGCTGGGCCCAGCGGGAACGACTGGAAGAAATCCCACAAGTGAGTCAAGTGTTGTGTTTGTGTCTGTACTTAATTTAACTCTAGAGTATATTGGTAAGTCACAAGGTACAATCAGCAAAACATGTTTTTACTGCCTGAACGAGGGCTTCTGGTTTGCTCAAGTGCTGCAATTAACCATTATATGTTTTCAAACATGAGAAAATATGAAACAAATATTTTGTCACAATTTGTGGGAGCCCAGGCTGATGTCTTCAAGTTGTTTGTTTGGTCTGACCAACTCATAGTCCAAAGACATCCAGTTACTATTATGCAACACCAGCCAATGCTCACATGTAACAACTTTAAAACCAGTCAATATTTGGCATTTTTACAAAGTTAAATGATTTGGTGATAATTAAATTGTTTCGGGAAAATCTCTTAAAGTGTTTAATCTAGAAGCTCTGCTTTGCCTTTCAGTGAATGTCACCATGTTTTCCATAACATCTGGCAGACAAAAGTTTTAGCGCACAAACACCAACACCAACATTTCGGACGGCTTCTTTCTGGCCTGTTTGTAACTGAAAGTTTCTTTATTCTTTACAAAATCTCAGTTATGAAAATGATGATTGTCAGAACCTGTGTTAAAGCTGTCACATGCTGCTAATTGTTATTTATCTTCATGAGTCACTTGTGTGGACGCTATTGTGACTCAGATTTAGTGTACAAGGGGCGGACAAAATAACAGAAACATGTCAGACTAACAAATATTAACTTCAGAGGAATTCAATGAAAGTTACAGAGGCAGCAGCAGAAATGAGTCATATTAAGCTCTCCAAACATCTCTAAAATCATGACAACATATTAAAAAATGGTGGACAAAGAGGAGCGGGGTTTGGAAGCTGAGCTGCAGGATATTTGTTCAGCATCACTTAAAATGAAAAACTAAATTACAGTCACAGATACATGGCTAATTAAACAAGAAGCCGTAGTCATGAATATGCAAGTTTAAAGTGTCTGTTCGGTTCATCCTTTCTTCAACTCGAATTAGTTTGTAAGTAAAAAAAACCCCAAGTAACTAATCACTTAAACTCATTAAGAGAAAATGTAATCACATCTTGTTGTTTCTGTTTGCACTCTTCTCTCAATACTGAAGCAGTGACATCTGAGACAGCTGTGTTCTCAGGATATTATGGCCCTTCAAAATTATATTCTTGTGTGTGTGTGTGTGTGTGTGTGTGTGTGAGAACAAAACAAGACTGACAAACAGGCAGACCAGCATGGACAGTAGTAAATGAAACCCTTGGGTTCTTCGGTCAGAGACTGAGCTGCTAAAATAAGCTGCTTCAGGCTCAGCACCAAACAAAAAAAAGAAGAAAGAAATTTATCAGTTGAAGCACTTATGATGAATTTCTCTACTGGAAGATGAATGCCACACAGTGTAATTGTATGAGTGTGTGTGTGTGTGTGTGTGTGTGTGTGTGTGTGTGACATTATCACTGCGTGACATTCTTAATAGGCCTCATTAAGCTAATGTCATTAATTAGCCAGATGTGCTTCCTCAGGTACACCGTGAATTGTTGTCAGAGAAGGTCACCAGTGAAGAAAACTTGATGATACATCTGAATTATTGCTTCATTTATATACTTTAGTGCACAAATGTTCTCAGAAAGTGTAGCTCGTATCTCCAGCAATCCTTCCCACCAGATGTGATTGTGTGCTTGAGTTTGATTAAGTAGTGGGGAACAAAAGAGAGAGAAAAATTGAAACCTCAACAAACAATCGAGCTTTTCAGAACCTGCTATAGATGAGTGCATGTCACTGGAGTAGCCTGTTAAATAGAAGTTTGATTGATGAAACCCATTTCACAAAGAGATACCAATTAATGCAGCCTTTTTGTGGTGCCTTTTAATCAGCTCTTCTCATTCTTCTTCTCTGCTGAATAATATTATGTTTTCCTCTCTGTCTTCTCTGCCTTTAACTGCCCAGCATGTGTAATAAAAAAAAGATCAAAATACAGTAGGTCTTTTAATTGCTTTCATTCATCTCTAATGTCTTACTTTCCATGATCCTTTCCTTCATCCAACCACTTTGGGCCCTTTCCTTCCTCACCTCCCTTCTTCTTCCTTTTCTTTCTTCATTCAGGGCGGTGGTTCACATCCAGGTGGATGACGTCAATGAGTTCTCCCCGGTGTTTCGAGAGCCTCTGTACAAAGCGTCTGTGACAGAAGGCAAAATCTATGACAGCATTTTACAGGTATGCTAATATTATTTTTTACCCATAGCACATATGTAGTTAATCATTCCAAGTGTTAATTGAAATTTTATATGTGTGTGTGTGTGTGTTTTATGACCATGTTATTGTGTTTTAACAATGCCACCAATCATTATGTAAAGAAGTGGAGATATTGTAATTGTCTGTAGTGTTGGAACTAGCAGGCTGTGAACTGGATGTTGGGTTGTTGCAGGTGGAAGCGTGGGACCAAGACTGCTCACCACAGTACAGCCAGATCTGCAACTACGAGATTGTCACCACAGGGACGCCATTTGCCATCGACCGCAATGGTAAGTGTGTGTGAGAGTGTGTCTGAATGTGGTCCAGCAGAGTGACAGGCTGGACTGTAGTTATGACTGCAGATAGTGATGTGATTAGAAGCGATGTGTAAGTCTGAGAGAGAGAGAGGGGGAAACTAGGACAGCACACCGGAGCGGGGGACAATTTGTGTGTCTGAAGACCTAAAGAATTATTTTCAGTTAATTTAATTACACTAGATGATGATTATCTGTGTGACATATACACAGAGTTGCAGGTCTAGAGCTCTTAACTATGCCTTTAATTAAAGAACTTAAACCAAAGCCACATACTTACTTTTTACCAAATCATTTCTCGTTAACCAAAATTATTTATCTAGTCTTCACCGTGAACCACAACCATAAACTTAATGTGTGAGCAAATAAAGCTGTTTTGCACAAACATGGATTTCTGTGATTCTTTTATTGAAACTAATTTAAGAACATTTAGCTATTTCTTGCAATTTTTTCATTTTGCTTACAGTAAATAATTAGTTCTTGTGTGACAGTAATACTGCATTATTAACCCCTGTTCTCTTTGCTTCTACTAATTTGTAAGAAAGTAAAACAAAACAAATATAGGTTCAGAACTATGCCCATTTTTATTTATTTATTTAATGTTTTTTTTAAATGCTGTTTGCCAAGGTCAAGAATAAACTTTGACCCACTGTCCATAAAGTTCTTGGAAAAAACATCAGCAGCTGCTAAATGAACCTTGTGGTGAGATGGCTTTCTCAACTGAAACAAAATAGGGCAAAGGCTGTTTTGTTTTGTTTTTTTTTTTTTTTTTTTTTGGACGATCATTTAGTTATTCATTTGGGTAAAAACTCATTTGAACCTTCTTTGAGATGTGATACATTTCGAGTACACTAATAGCAATGTTGTTCTTGCCTCATTTGAATACAAACGGCATGGTTAATGTGTTGATGAAAGGGAAAAGCTGTTTCTTGACTGAATTTACATACTGTATATGTTCTTTCTATGATCTCAACAAGTTGATCATTGGGTGAACATGAGAAAGCCAATGCTCAGAGGACTGAATCATGGAGCAGACAGTAAACTAGAAGCCAGTATTTAAAGTGGAGGTGGATTTTACTGCAATAAGCCTCTAGTTTGTAAGTGGTGGAATAACGGAGCAATTTAATCCTGTGAAAACAGAAACGTCTGTATGTACCGACTGCAGCATTCACGTGTTTATGGCTGAACATCAAATGACAGAATAATGTAAAACACTAGAACACTAGAAATGCAATATGAAGAAGAAACAAAACAAGCAGAAAAACGTGACTGGATTCTCCTTTTTATTGCAATAATGTTGTGATCCATGAAGTCGCTTTTCATCAGAGCATGGCTCAAAAGTTTCTTGACAAAGATCCATCCTTGGCTGTGACAGCTCCTTCTTTCATTTTTACCCAGTTTTTTTGTGTTCTTTTGTGGCTCTACACCAGTCCTCCTTCACTGGAGGGGTGTATTTTATTTCTGATTGAGAGCTGTTCTGAGCATATCTGCTTATATAAAATTTCAGCTTTGGGATTTGTGCCTGCTTCTCCCTGAGCTTCCACATCCACATTGTGCTGATCTGAGTGCAGCATAATCCCTTGCTGAATGAAGACGGGAGGGCTTTGAGTTGTGTATAGGTGTGTTTTGAATTCTACCAATAGATCAGACAGGAGCACACACTGCTTTCTTTATTGGAGCTCTTTTCATTCTCTTTCTCAGGGTCAAATTTATTTCTTTGTCTCATTGCTTTTTGAATTTAACCTTCTGGTCTTCTTGTCCCTGTGCTTTACAGTAGTCTGGCTCATTTGATTTCATCTCCACCCAGGCACCATAATATTATGTGGGATAAAAAAATGTTTAGACCTACAATGGTAATTTTGTGCATTCAGGGATGTGCAAAATAGAATAGCAAAGTAAATGGGCTGTACTGCTGTGTGTTTCTCTGCTGGTGGATATGAAGTAAAGCGTACATCTTTAAAGAGACAGTAAAATAAGACCAGATGGATCGTCAAATGCTACCTTTGTTCAGAGTGGTGATAAAACTGGCCCTGAATCAATACTGCAGGGTTCAGAGTTCAGGTGCTGTTCGACAGCTCACTACAATTTGACAATATGCTTTAATATTTAACTTGCTGAGACACCAACACCAAAGATAATTTTAACTACGTTTCAAATACATTTTATGCAAATATAAGTTTTCTCCAAGCAATGTTGATTAGACTGACAACAAAAATGACTTGCTTACATTGGTGTAACTGTAGAAATGTTTGATGCCTGTATAGAGATACCTGATTTTCAGGATGCCAATTAGGAGATTTATTTTTATATATTTTTCTCATATTTACAACAAAGAGGATAATATGAACAGTGGTTCCCCTGAGATGCTCCTATTTTTGGAACATAGTTTAATGAATACCTCGTTAAATCTGTATTCAGTATTGCTGACCCAGAAAGACGTCATTAACTGCACTTCCAGAATTATTTTTCTGACAGTTTTGGTGATGTGAGACTATTTGACTTGTAGTACTTACTCTAGACATTCATCATCTTGTAACCAATGTCCTCTGATAGTGATAGCAGTGAGGTGTCTCATTGTGGGAACTACTCTCTACACTATCCTGTGTTTAACTTGCATGAGGATCAAGCCTCTCATCGCCCTTTAAAAGAAATCACAGCATCAGTTTTGATTCTCAGTCAGCTGCCCTCCTTCTCACTTTTAGGAAAAGTGAAGGTTGATGTTCAGTGCACTTGGATAGGGGCTCAGAGAGATACAGTACCTTATTTTACATTGTAGGGAGGGCATGTTAGAGGTTGTGACAGTCATGGCCAATCACATTCAGGACTGTCATCCTGACTGAACACAGGGCTCTCCCTGCCATTATGCACTAACACTATAGAAATAAAAAAATAAACACCTCAGTTCAAGTACACTGCCAACAGGAGATGATGGATTTTTTTAAAGCTAAATTCATTTCTGAATCCACTTTAGACTCTGAAGATCTTACAGTCATCTATGTGTTATAGTGTGCTGTCCGCTATGAAATACCACTGTAGTGCACTTTTGTTTTTGGAAACACCATTATAAAATGTAATAAGACCACATCATGTTGGTGGCTGCAGCGACATGTCTACTTTGTAATTCAAATGCTCCTGGTCTCAGTTTGAGTAAACTGGTTAAAAGGAAGATGGGGTCCTGTTGCCCTGGTTACCAGCTGTTAGGTAAAGACGTGTCAACTGATGTAGGATGTTTTTCATAGGATAGTATAAACTTCAGTGTTTCAGTATCCAGCTGCTGATTTGCAGTTATAACTGTATGAAGAGTCATCTGTTTGATGCACAAGCAGCAGATGACACCTTTTTCTTCAGATATCTGTAAAGAGGGCTGCCAGAGTTAAGGAAAGGCCATTGGTATAAACTACTATTATGAAACAAAAGCATGCCAAGTGGTTTCTTGCGCTGAGCAAGCAGGCAAAAGACCAAGCAAAGTGCACTCCTTTTGGCATCAAAACTGCAGTGTGTCGCCGGATGCCTCAGCTCTCCTCCCACTATATGCACACAGCAAGTCACCAAGATGTCAAACTGGCTCAGTCACAGAAAAATCTCAGAGTGCTGGAGGAAAATTCCACTTTGTGAGTGGACCAGAAAAACTACAGCCCCTTAGTTTCCAGTATCATTAAGGCTTGCAAACGCTGGATGATACCATTTGCATAATACAACTCAATAATTTTCTGTGCAGTTTTAAAGCCCAAACATAGATAACTCTGATAACATTGTCAGGCTGTTTTTTCCATCTTCGAAAGCTTATTTTAAAGCCTCAATCCACATTATGTATCTGCATGGACTGTTTACAACCCACTGTTACAACTAAACTGAGCTTCATTTGTAAAATTGGTGGAGTGTGTCTATCGAGTTCAGCACCGTTACTGTTGCAGTTGTTCACAGTAGCTGCAGATCACAGAGTCACTGTAGGGGATATTTGTAAGATCTGGCTCTGACCTCTTCACCTTTCTCCCTCTGACATTTCATGCTCAGCTCTTTTCTGTACTGCTATGAGCTCTGTGTACTCTGAACTGATTTCCTCAGTGTTCACTGCATCTCCTCTCCTCTGATCGCTCCTCTGTTTCATCTTCGGTGATCTCCTCTCTTTCTTTCAGCAGCAATCGGAGTGACATCAGTCAAGCCTCCAGATGCAAACCAAAAATAGCTTCAGTTTTCCCCCCATGTGATCCTGCGATGGCAGTGACTGACGCATTTAATCTTTGACTAAATATGACATTGTTTTAAAGCACACTGTTTATCTTGAAGAACATCACAGATAAATATGTTTGATTATCAACTGGCTCCTTTTTGCTGCTTCTCTACTGGAGTGTGATTCCTTGGGAGACAGTATGTTTCTTTTGTGTTTTTGAGAAAAAGCCAGGGAAGCCAGATTGAGATGGTTTGGACATGTTCAGAGGAGGGACAGTGAATACATTGGTAAAAGGATGCTGAGGTTAGAGCTGCCAGGAAGGAGGCCTAGAGGAAGACCAAAGAGGAGGTTCTTGGATGTAGTGAAGGAGGACATGAGGATAGTTGGTGTGGGTGAGGAGGATACAGAGGATAGGGTTAAATGGAGGCAGATGATTCGCTGTGGCGACCCCTGAAGGGAGCAGCCCAAAGGAGAAGAAGAAAGAAGTGTATGTGTGTGTGTTTGCTGGCCTCTACAAAATATGATGAACCACACACTTTTGCAGTTTTCACAAATGCTTACATCAGTACATCTGCTAAAATCATGCTACAGTTTTCCAGAACTGTAAACACAACCAACACATCTTGAGCCAGACTGCAGAGTTTCAACAAAAGATGAAACAAAACCTGAAGTTATCATTTCTATGAACTTTTCTTCCCTCATCTTTACCCCCATGAAATATATAGTACAGTACTGTGCCCTCGAAAGCTGCAAACTTTCGTAGCTTAATAATAAAGCATGTTTCGTGCATCCATTTTATATAATGACCAGTCATCAATGAGACACACTGGAATCTCTACTTTTCTTGGCCTTCCCGTTCCCTTCTCAATCTCTGTATGCAGTTGTGTATGTGTTGCATGCTTTGCCAGCCTCATCAAGCATTTTTTTAGTTACTTAGCTAACCTTTAGATTCAACTCATGATTTCTGCTCTAACAAAACAAGCTCACATGCCCATGGTATTCCATGCTATTCTGACAAGGTCATACTTTAAACTGATGTCTGCAATCTGCCCTTTCACTAACTAATCAGCTGTTTAGAAGCATCGATTCACCATTCCTTTTTGATCTCATTGGGGAGAAAAGTCTGGTATTCACATCTTTTTTTTTTGTGATCATGGAAAAACCACAGAAAAAAATATGCAACAGAAGTAATTGGCCTATTAGTTCGCTAAAGCTGAGCCTCTACTAGGTAGCAAATTTTTTCAGTCGCACATGGAACCATCAAGCAAGGCTATTTATTTATGTATTTATGAAATGTTGTCTTTTTTTTTTTTGCTCTGTAATTCCCTTGGCTCCAGCAGTCAAAACACCAGTACTTGTAAGTTATAATGATCTATATTGCACACAATTCTGCTCATTGTAACATTCTCCTCAACCACAACACCACAGCAATTATATCTTTTCCCCATGGACAGTCATACAGTACGGTCGATGGGTCAAAAGACAACACAGTGGAAAGTTAGAGACAGAAGAAAGAATGGGAATATTCAATTCAAACATAAATGATTCCTTCACATAGATAAAAATCTGTCAAAAAATATAAATGTGTTAGATATGTAGGGTTAATGACAGTGAAATTTATTTAAAAGCGCACATTATCAGTGTAAATGGTGATACGTTACGATAAACAACTGTAAGATTACTGTCAAAGTTAGCCAGCAGCATATGACCCTGTCTAGCGGCAGTACCCGAGGCATATTTGTGAAAAACGTCAGGCAGGCAACATCTCAGCTCTCTCACGCTGTTACCCTGGTGACAGGTGAAGATAGTCCATCGCTGGAGTTTTACATCGACCGTTTACAGAGAGGCTTTAATATTCAAATGCAATACAAGGTTACTGGACCTTGAGTTGTCAGTGAAAGGCTTCAGTAAGTACATAGATTCATTTTTGTTTTCAAGGAGCAGTTTCTTTAATGCAAAGTCAGCTTCAATTATTGCTCACTGGAAAGTATTGTCTCACTTTATTAATACCAAATAAACAGTATTTCCTCTTTGTTTTGGTTTTCTTCAGGTAACATCAGGAACACAGAGCGGCTGAGCTATGACAAGCAGCAGAGCTACAAGATTATGGTTACGGCCTTTGACTGTGGCCAGAAGAGAGCAAAAGAAGATGTGGCTGTGCATATTGATGTAAAGCCTGTCTGCAAGCCTGGATGGCAAGGTCAGAGCTCAAGAAAGAGCCAACATACTTCTAAAATTCTCTAATTTATCATGCAATAACTGACAGAACCTATTCCTATATTAATAAAAATGCCCTGACATTTTGCCCATAACACTTTGTAATACCACCAACGTGCGATTCAATGCAGTTTTTTGAGCATATTCTTTTCCTCAAAGGAATTCAGTCTTATTTTGGAGCGAATGTCTCTCGAGGAAATCGGAAGACCTGACAAAAACCTCTGGACAGAAAGTTGATTGCAGTGTGCGTGTGTGTGTGTGTGTGTGTGTGTGTGTGTGTATTCTTCTCCTTTAACATGCCAGCAGCTTGGCATTCGAAGCAGCCCATCTCCCCTGCTGCTTCACCTGTCAGCACTGACAGCATCTCAGGAGTCAGGTTCACGCAGGAATAAAAGAGGAAGACAGAGAAAGATAAGAGGGGAGAGGGAAATAGGAGGAAGGGATAAAGGAAGAGCCCGAATGAACAGGCAACTCGAGGGAGGAAAGAGAGAAACAAAGTTATGGTGAAAGAAAGGAGTGATAGTTATTGTTACAGTGGAGAGAGAGATGCTCATACCTGGGCTGTATATATGTTAGTAAAGCTCAAAGCTACAGTAAAGCTGTGGTTTGTAGTACTGTTTTTAAATCAGTTTACCAGATCTCCTTAACAATTCCTAGATCCTCTAAGCACTTGTGACAGATGAGAGAAGATACATTAGCCCTTTCATTTAAAGTGGTCACTACAGCGGACAGCTATTTAAAAGCAGCTTTCTTGTATGTGCATGGGTTCTGATTGTGTAGTTGTGCATCACCCACTACAGTGGACACTAGTGTGTCATTCCATACTCTGTGACCCCAGTGGTCGGACAGTGTAAGTGCAACAAACATTTCTCCAAACCAAGATGGCATGTTTAAAAAAACTGAAATTCTGGGTTTTTGGGGTTTTTTTCATGCCCAAAGAGTAATAAAAACAATGAGGCTGTACTGTAGTGAAAAATCACATGTGATCAAGCCCTAGCAGAGATAACGTAAAGCCACTGATGTAAAGATGGCATCTGCTGAAAATGACATAAGTGCCAGTTGTTTAGCCCATAGAAACACTCACTGAGGGACATGTCAGTGCACATCGCTCAGGGCTGGGAATGCAGAGAGAAATGGTAATACAGTGCATTGTTGAAAAGTAGACTAAAGTGACTACTTTATGTAAATGCCATTTTCATGTACAGGTACTGATTTATAGAACATTAAACCACCGACAACAAAATAAAAGCTGGATCTGAAAAGCTCT
The DNA here is from genome assembly GCF_900324485.2 of Mastacembelus armatus. Classification (NCBI taxonomy): domain Eukaryota; kingdom Metazoa; phylum Chordata; class Actinopteri; order Synbranchiformes; family Mastacembelidae; genus Mastacembelus; species Mastacembelus armatus. The sequence goes on along the minus strand of NC_046649.1, from coordinate 10,824,664 downwards.
TACTGTTACTTTTAGAGGAAAACACAATTGTTTTAAGATCCAGATGGTATCACAGGGGATATCAACTCACTACATTTGGATCACAAAGAAGCACTCGCTATCATAGGCTGCATTATTACCAGTGTTGCATTATACTTTGCAACTTGGCTCATAAAAGGGGGTTATATTGCACAATCCTTTTGTAAAACCATTAACCCGTACCAGCTTAAAGCCATGAATAAAACATGCTGTGATGATGCACACAAACATCAAGTCCTTTGTACACATAACCTTATTTATCATTTGTGTTTAAAGGTCAGCGCTGCTTCTGCTGGCGGCTTTTTGGAGGCTAAATCTCCACCCCACCTCTCACGCCTCCTTGCCTCCCTAATCACCGTCCGTTTCTCTCTTTGTGAATGTTTGTCTCAGGAGACTGGATATCGTTTTCTGTAGCCCTGGCAAGAGCTGCCAGGTGTCCACCTACACACACAAACACACACATATGGAGACACATGCACACTCATTCGTGCATCTTATCATGCTCATGAATCCCTTTCACCTGCAGATTCAGGGATTCTCATACACATTGAGGATAAATATAACACCAGGCAAGAGGACTGACAGTTACAACAAGGGGAGCAATCCTTTCTACCAGGCCTGTCATGTCACAGGGCCATTTCAGCCTCCTTTTGACTCCAGATAGGGAAAGATTCTCACTGAGAATATTCCACACTCCCAACCTGTTGGTTTCCTCTCATCCTTTCCCATAAGACCCATTGTGAGGCCATCTAATGTAGAACATAAAGCGTTATTTTACATTTTTGTGGACTGTTGCAATTATCCTTTTAATTTACTATTTGATACCTTTACCTGCAACAGATCATTCCACCAGCATTACTAAATAAATTGCTTATGTTCAAACTGATAAACCGATTTTGTTGCTTAAAGGTTGGAACAAACGTGTGGACTATGAGCCAGGGACCGGGAGCAAGCAGCTGTTTCCCAAGATGCACTTGGAAACCTGCGACGGTCCCCTGTCTGGCGTAAGGGTGATGGTAGAGCTGCAGACCAGTCACATTGGGAAGGGCTGCGACCGTGAAACATACTCTGAAAAGTCTCTGCAAAAACTCTGTGGTATGTAGAGAGAAAAAAGAAATGAGTCAAAGTCAGGATTAAGAGAACTAAAAAAAAATGTTGAAATGAAATGCCTTGTTAAATAGTAAGGTGCTGTTTAAGAGCAGAGGCCTGTGAGAGTGCGAAGGGAAAATAATAATGAGAGATAAGAAAAGCTTCAAAGACATTAACTTTTGACATCTTAACCTCTGCAGTATATTAATTTGCCAGACCTTTTCAGTTCACCACTTTCATTCAAGACTAGTTTGAAATGCAGTCATTGTTCTAAATTAAATTTCAAACTTCATATCATAGTGTGACAAGTGTCTCTTATTACTTCCAAATTATACCCTGGCTTTGCTCAGTAATATGCAACACGTGTAGAAAACAAATTTGATTCTAACAAAGGGAATATTCTTCATGAGAAGCTACAATTGTTTTGTGTTTCAACATTTTCTTCACATTTGTTTTTAGACCTTATAACTGAAATTTATCAAAGATCAATAACAAAAGAGGAAAATCAAATCTAAATGGGGAATTTGTCCAACTTAATATCCATCAGTGATTTGTTCTGAAACATGTTGACATTTAAAAATGTCATTTTTATGATATATGTGGCTCTTCAGGGATCACACAACTTATTTGAAAGTTCTTCACATAGAGACCATGGCTATAGGGCATTTAGTACCACAAATTGTTTAATATCATCATATTAGAATAACGTATTAACTATTACTGACCATACACCTTGTTTGTTTAAACAGAGTGCTGACATACATACACAACATACACACTGACATAGTGTTATCCAGAAAGACGACACAGAAAAAAGACAGTGACCCTGGAGAAGCACTTTCTCTTTAGCTTTATTCTCTGTGGAGCTGTGTTGACAGTGTGTATATCTTCTGACTGGCGCATCCAGGTGCAGCATCAGGCAGCACCGACCTCCTTCCAGCTCCCAGCCTGTCCACAAACTGGACGCTGTCTCTGCTTACTGACAGCGGACGAGACAGTGACCTCATTTACAGATTTGATGGGCATCAGGCTGCCAATGTTCCAGATCACGTGGTGCCCCAAAACCTGACAGATCAGTTCACCATAGCGACCTGGATGAAACACGGACCCAGTCCAGGACTCAGAGCTGAGAAGGAAACTTTACTCTGTAACTCTGACAAGACCGGTGAGTAAATGACTCCACATCTGCCTGCTGTTAAGATGCAAAATCCCACGAATTCCCACAAATGTTAGAAGGTGGAAAGTTCCAATCTGGAAATATTTAACACATTTAACCTTATTTTTCCACATTTTATCACCAATCTCCACCTACTTTAAGAGTACTTAAAAACTGCTGATCCTAAGGGCACTTTTATTTAAACCTTTTTTATTTCCTTCTCTCCTCTGCATTACAAACATGCCATGAAAATTGCATGACCTTCTTTCAAAATAACAAGATAATTGAAGCCCACAATGGCAAATGCTCTTTGAAACTTTCAACTTTTCTCCCACAGCTTGTCTGAAGTGAGCTGTGTAATTAAGCAAGCCATCTGCACATTGCACGCTCTCACAATGGCCTCACAGATGGCTTATTAGCTTAGGAAATGTGTAGTCTGATCTTGCACTGCAGAACTGCAGAGTAGTTCATGTTAGACCGGCACAATCTGATGAGCCCTTTTTTGACTGGCAATGTTTTGGCTAAAGGATGTGAACGGTGTGTTGTATTGAGTCCCATCATTTCTCAGAATAAGGTGACATTAAGGCTTGGTGATCAAAACTTTCTATAATGATAATTATCACAGCGGTGCTGTATCTCAATAACATGGTATCAGTAATTACCTCATCACATGTTCAAAACTTATGTTCACATTTATCACACTAAGGCAAATGTTTTTTAGTATTTTGAAAGAAGCATTTGTGTTTCCATTTCAGTAATTTTTAAAAGCAAAATTTGTCTACCATTACTAAAACCAAAACATCAGTATCAGCACTATGTGGCAGTATGTACAGGGCTGCAGATTAGTACATTGTATAGTGTAGAATTATGTTTAACTGTGTGCATGTGTTTGTAACGCTCCTGTTTCAGAGATGAACCGCCACCATTACTCTCTCTATGTTCACAACTGCCGCCTGGTGTTGCTGCTCAGAAGAGATTTCACTCAGGTCGACACTTTCAGACCTGCCGAGTTCCACTGGAAACTGGAGCAGGTGAGGACTATGTGTGTGTGTGTAAATGTGTGTGAGCTGATCTGTGTCCTATTTGAGTACAAGCATAGATTTGGGGTGATTTTCTACATCAGGTGAAGGGCTATCATTATTTGTGTAGTGAAGGGAACAGCTCTCCATCCTAATTACCAGAGGCCCTCCATCACTTTCTTCTGCTCACTGCAGGAGATAAGAGGGTAGAACACACCATTATCCGACACACACACTCATACAGACACACACAAGCACAGACCCGAAGTGGAAGTCTGTTTAGTTATGGGTAATAGCTCAGCCAGCAGCAGATCTCTATTATCTGTCATGCTTCTGTAGAGTTGTTGAACTAATTTGCGGTGAAGCTTACCGTTTCTGTCCCACGGAAGGCCTTTGAGAGGGAAAAGCTGCAGTATATGAAGTAGCTCCGGCTAGAAAGATGCATTTAATAGAATTTTTTTTCTAACTGAATCCTTCACACCCCTACCTGGACGTATCCTGCAGTTGCAGAAAATTCTTCTGAAATAAATTAGACATAATGCACAGCAGGCAGGTATATTTAGAGTGACATCTGTTTCTCCCTTCTCCTTTGAGACATTGCAATGCAGGGCGAGACCGGTGACAGTGGAACTTGTAGTCTGTTGGTCTTGCTAAAGGGCACCACAGCATGCTGGGCACTTTAAAGACAATTATCTGACTAAAGAGCGTCTAAGTACTTGCCAGGCAGCCACTGAGCAGAGAGAATCTTATCATAAAAAAGAAAATAACATCCCTGGAGCTATCATGATCTTGAAGATAAGCCAATGAACTCTCTCGTAGGGGAAACTTCCCAGCTCACTAATAATGCATGATAGATGTACTGTAAATCTAATCTAAATCTTTACCTCTGGGATACAGCATACATTCACCTCATACTGAAATTATTAGAAAATGCTACAGGCTCTTAGGAGTTTTTGCTCACTAAGCAGATAAGTAGAGATTTGTAGGTTTTCCCATGTGTGCACTCATACATGTGTGAGGATGTGTTAACGTGTACATCGACCTCTGTGCCTATATTTCATTTATTTATTTATTTATTTTTATAAGTACTTGTCCAGGGTGTACCCCTGCCTTTCACCCAAAGAGAGCTGGGATAGGCTCCAGCAGATCCCTGTGACCCTGGTTAGGAATACGCAGGTATAGAAAATGGATGGATGGATTTATTTGTTGTTGAAGTTGTTGAAGTTTTTTTTTGTGTGTTAGGAGGTAGGCAGTCATTCCTTGTGTTCATGTTTCTACTACTTTACTCTACTTTACTATCTCTGCTGGTGCTGGCCTGAGCCTTCCAGCCAGAGAATTGTTTGTTGTAGGTCCAGGTCAAACAAACTATATTTTTCTCATGTGTGGTTTCCAACCAGGTGACTGTTGTTCTAGGTCAAAGGCAGATTGAAAAGTATTTTTCTCAGTCCAGTGTGGTTTGCTCCTGAAGCCCAGAGAGGTGGATGTGACTGAGAGAAGGGCAGCCAAGCAGCTGATGGCTGAGTTTTCTTAGCAAACAATCTCAAGACACAGTTCTGCTTCAGGCTCGCTACTTCTCATTCACTCTCAGTCTCTTGTTATCTTTATCTTATTCTTGCTTTCTCTTCAAACACACACAGAGTATATAGCACATAAATGCTCTGGATCCCATTTGCTCCTTCAGTTGCATCTTGTAAAGGGCTACAGAGGAAGCATACAGTGCAGTCAAAAAGAATTTGTGAGGAGTTGCTCACCAGTACAAATCACTTGTGCGGAGACTGTTATTATATATAAATGGAAACTCGTCTGAAATACTGGAGGTTAACGAGAGAAAGGACATCACAGAGTGAGGGGAAAAAAACTAGTCCGTGATTCTCATTTACTGCTTGTGGGTGTGATTCCCTGTCATTTCTGAAATAATTCTTAGACCAATGTCTGCCTGTGCACTTAACTACTGCTTTTATGTGCAGGTGAAATTGGTTTTAAGAATTTGAATGTGAATTTTTATGGTTGAGAAAACATGTCTTGTAGCTGGATTGCATTATTGACAAAAGGCAACTACCAAAGGAGATCTCTCTTAACAATTGATTTGGGCTTTTGTTATTGTTGAATCTGAATTGTTGAAAGGTGAGTCTAGAAAGAACCAGCTTCTTTAGAATCTGAAGAACTGACATCAAATCCTGATATTTGCCCTGAAGGAGTACATGGTATTTCATAAGCTTTGTTGTCTAGTCCTAGTATTGCATGTTTGAAGTATTGTCCAAAATCTTTTGCCATCTTGACTAGGACTCCTTTGAAAAACAAGTTGTATATCCACAAAATACTGATCTACTGGACTGTGAACAAACACTATCATTATGCTTTTTCAATTGTAATTTACAATTATCAGTTTTTATTAGCAAAATTACTTGAGTGGTCAATGAAGTTCAACACCAGTAGCTGCAAACATCTTATGACCAGCAGACTTGTAATATTAATAAGATTTTTCCCAGTAAATTAGCTTTTTTCTCTGCAGACATGTTGACATGTAAAAGCAAGAGAAGCACACTCTAATTAATAACAATAATTTTGGCTCTTTTCCATTTGAATGAGCCAGTTTCAGAGACTTGGCGTTGGGCGTGACGGCTAACTGGAAAGGTACAAAGACACACAATGGAACAGAGCCATTGATTATGTTATTAGTTACACATGGGTTTTTCATGCTGTGACAAGTCATTGGCTGCGTAATCACACCCTCATTCAATACTTGCTATAAAATAGACACTTAGTGTACTTTTACTAATTTAATTTTGTAAACTGAAGAATCATCACAGTTTCATTTTAACATCTATTAAAGAATTGCACTGAAGGTTTTGGAGTGTTTTCTTCTTGCTGTGGAAATCACTATGTGGTGCATACAGTTTAAGAATGCAGACACTCAAATGCAATGGCAGACTGAACATATACCATATTACTATTCAAAAACAGGGTGATTTCAGACACAAAGTGTCTGCTGTGAAAAATGTCTGAATTTCTGTCTAACATTCTAATGTTTTTCACTTTATTGAATCTTATTTCTTTATAAAAACAGAGAGCTTTTATAAAAACAAAACAGTAATATCAATTAGTGTAAGTATAGATCTATATGATATATAATTTGGATTTTTAAACCTACAGTAGCTCAGCAGTCTCAAAAAAAAATTAAAAAACAGTGCTGCAGATGGTGTTGCTATTGTAGGCCATAATGCAGTCCAATTTTACTATGGCTGATTGGCTGAATCAAATGCTGTGTGTGACTGATGTATCTTGTTATATGTTACAGTATTTACTTTTTTCTGTGCTCTGGTCTGTAGGATTTCTCAAATAAAGATCTTAATCTCAATGAGACCCGCTGAGAAAATGAGTCTATCTAACCGCAATGATACAGTCCATTTCCACACATTCCTTTCTTCCTCGCCAATTTTCTTTTCTACAGTAAGATACTTGTTTTGCATTAATAACTAAAGTGTGAACTAAGGATAGGAGCTGCTACCAAGTGGTGCATAATGAGGATAAGCTCGGAGAGCGGTAGAGGCTGTTAAGAGTTTGGTGGATAGAAGGAAAAAGGAGAAGAGGTGACAATGGGGTGTCACAGCTGCTTCGTATTGTCCTTGTTCCTCCACCACTTAGAAAGGACACTCAATGGCTTCCACTGCAACTCCATTTAGCTCTATTGATTTTGCAATTCTCACCCTGAGAGGGGAGGGGTCGAGAGGGATGAAAGGAAGCTGGCAAAGAGAGAGTAAGAGAGAGGCTCCTGTTTTCCATGTCGATCGAATGCTCTGCAGGAATGTCTCATCTGGCAGAAACCTTTACTTCACATCTATAAGCACTGATTCATTTGTGAGCGTATACGTCAACACAACCACACACACACACACACACACACACACACACAGTTTTCCTATTTTCCTCCCTATCTCTTTTTCAGCCTCAGTAATGGACTAAAGGATGGATCACTCCTCTTTACACACGTTATTCATTCTCCCTAAGTTGAAAGAGCCTATCATTTCAATCCAGCTGGCCAGAAGATATTCACTCTCAGTTACAAAGCCCTATACAAATAAGCATTCCATGTCCTGTAAGCCGAAATGGTAGAAAGAGCAGGAGAAAAAATAGAAGAAAAAGTGTATGTGATGTGGCATTGATCGAAACCCTTACGAATGCAGTGTTATTTACTCCCAGCAGGGTTGTTATAGATAGAACAGGAAAAATCTATGCTAACAGAGGGGTGAGAGGTGAGAGAGATGCCCTGTATTTTTCTCAGCAAAGGCCTGATATAAAAAAAAAAAAAAGATTAAAAGAGCCAGTGATTGATTTGTGTTAGCAGCTGTTTCACATCAATCCAAGCTAACTGTACAATTGACGGGGCGTGGTGGGAGGTCACATGACGTGAATCACAGGTTCTTTAATTTCAGTTTCCCCAATTACACCGCTCGAAACAGCTGCAGACCCCCTGCTATTTATCATTTGCCTGAGTTCAGTTATAGGGACTGAATGTTGGAAGAGCACAAAATCACCCTGACTGCTTGTCTTTACAGCATCTACAATTACCTGCCTTATCTGCCATGCTTCTTGTGCCATGGCTTGTTCTCTGGCATGCGTTGATTAGAAGCCTCTCTTTGTTTCTCAGGAGATTAATTGGATGGCGTTGCTGGTGGTGTGTATGTGAGTGTTTATTGCCTCTCTGCGTGTTTACTGTAGATATCAGGAGAGACTGAAGTGCCTATTCACGAAGTGATTTAGTTCCATATCAAACACAAAAGACTAACTGATAAATGCTTCCTTGAAGTTATTTGCAATTCATATTAATGTTCATAATGTTTACAGTGCAGTTAGTAGCACAGCCATGTAGACTTGAGTAGGCGTTTAAAGGTTAATGTGGGTGAAGAAAGACCTTGTAACAGTAACAGCGTTTTAAAAAAAATAAATCCCCTTGATGTGACACTTTTTTTTTTGTATGAAAGGCTCACACAAATCTATGATTTCTTTCAGTCAGCATCATGTATTCGACACCATCACTGGGTTTATACACTTTTCAGTGTTAATATTATTTGAAATGAATGACTCTAATTTTCCAAGGGATCCTGTAGCAAAGACTCAGAATGCAGCATGTATTAGCACAAAAGAATACAAGCTGGCAAAGACGAAACACATTTTCAATTTTTTTTTTTTTTTTTTTTTGTGAAAGCTAAACAGAAAAAGATTATTTCTAGTGCCTTTTTTGTTTGTTTTAAATGACCTCATGTGAGAGCTGTCTACCTGGGGCTCTTCCTGTGTAGAACTGCTGAATCTCACTAAATGTGAATGTTTTTGTAGTGTGTGTGTGTGCGCGCATGTGTGTGTGTGTGTGCTGTGAACAAGAGTGTGTGGGCTACTGACTGCATGTGTGTGTGCGTAAGAGGCGGGGAACTTAATGTTATGATCTGCTACTTATAAACCACACAGCAGACACGCTGAGTGCACTATAAGCACTACATAAGCATTCAGTTTGCATACTAATGTACTCACAGTTTGTTTCGTCTCTCTATCTATTTTCTCTTAAACCAACTGTCTCATTGCTCGTCTATTCCTCCTCCTCCTTGCTGCATTTACTTAGGCTAAAAAGGCTTTTTATGTTGACCCTAAAGGGACAACTTCAATAATTTACTGACATTATATTGCTTCATTAACAGTTAAGAGAGCTGGTGAGAATTCAGAGGCGACAGAAGAAAAAGATTTCAAAAATCCTGCAGCAAAACATAAATTCAAAACAGACCTTTGCCTTGAAGTAGCTGGCATGTTTTGCATTGATTTTATTGAATCTTAAGCCTCACATCTTTCTTTCTTTGGCTTTTTCAGTTGTGTCACTGACATGAATCAGATCTTGCAGATAGCTTCTCCTTATCAGTGTACTCAAAAAGTTCTCAGAGTAAACCTTGATGCACTTTTTAGATAAATTTTACTTTTTAACTTGTACAAAACTTTATAATCTTTTACTTTTACTTTGGAACATTATTGCTTGCAGTGGTTTTACCCAGACTGCATCACAGTGTACTGCATCTTATGTATAGCTTTGTGCTCATCACAGGAATAAGCTGCTTTTGTGACAGCATGCATTTTTATGCACATTGTTGAGTATGTTAGAAAAGCTTTTTAACGTGCTTCCTCTTGTTTTTCTCCCTTTTTTCAACTTTCTTTCTCTATCCTTGTTATTTGACACATGATGGGTGGGTATCAATAATGCAGTGCCACAACAGTTGCAGGGAAGAGCAGAGCAGAGCCAAGAATGTGGATAGGAACCAAAGAGATGAAAGAGAGAGAGGAGGAAGTTATGGGGCAGTGATGAGGTGAAGGTGAGGACAGCAGGTGAAGGAAGGCAGTAGTTCAGACAAAGAGGCAGGGAGCAGGACAGATGAGACTACAAGCAAATGAGGCTTAGGAGGAGGAGGAGCTACGAAGCTTCAGATTTACTAAAAGTAATCTTGTGAATGCTAAATTCACAGAAAGTAAGCAATCAATAGGTATGGAGAAAACACCAGTCAAAAGAATATTGTCAGTATACAAGGGAAACCCATGCACCAATTATTAACAATGATTATCAGGGGGGATTGGTTTTGGAATCCAATGTCAAAACAAATGTCTGGTCTAAATGGCCATTCCTACCAGACACTGTTCATCACATAAAACTGATCTGAGATCTATCATATATTCTTTGTATTCCTATAGACAAGTCTCAAAATCATCAAAATAAACTTGACCCTATTAAAGAGATTATTATTTCCTTTAAGTCAGCAGATTTAAAATGCTCCATCCTAACTGTGACTAATGTTATGTTTGGCTTGGTCTTCTTTTTAAACAAAGATTTGGGACTCCTTGCTTTCCTTGTTAGAAGTTAGTCTAATGCTGAGCAGGCAGGGTCTAATTGTTTGCCAGCAGTCCTTTGGGTGACAACCTAAATTCAGCACTCTGTCTGTATAGTATTTTCTAGGTCCAAGACCGTCCTTTTTTTGTGTCTTTGTATAAAATGTAATAGTCTCTTGTAAATACAGCGTGGCAGATTTCCACAAGATAGACGGGCTTATCTCTGGTGTTTTATACTCAGCAATAAAACACAGCTATTGCATGGTAATATACTCAACAAAGGGAATCTGCCTCAGTAAGGTAGGGATTAGTCACTAGTGTCTGCGAGCTGAATGCTCAGTGTGTTTGGATGCCTATTATACAGTCCTTGATCCTGTCCAACACAGTCGGTCTTCAGTCTTCATGAATACCTAATGGGGGTTTTTGTTTATCCTTCTCTTGCTGGGATGGAACAGTCTCCAAATTTTGTAAAAGTCCAGATCACTAAGACACTGGCTTACACATGAATAGAACAATGGCACCATTATCATATGTAAAGCACATCCTCAGTCCAAGTATTAATGTATATGAATGAATTTGAAAGGGTTAGTCTTAAAACAACAGGAATTGGAATACTAGACTTGCTTTCCTTCTCTGTGCACCTTCTTTATTTCAGTACCTACAGTATATGTTTCCCAGCATCGTGTGTCTTGGCACGTCACATTTTGTTCACTTGAAGTTTTTAATTTTTGTCTAAGTTCACTGATCATGCACCTCCAGGGAGGCCATATGTTATCACCTGCTGAAATGGGGTATTTAATTTCAGCAGCTGTTCATTCTGTCAAGAGTAGTTTGTATTTAGATGAACCTCTGCTCCATTAGGGCACAGATTTTCTCTGAGCAATAAAAGTGAGTCAGTAGGATGAAAACTTTTTATTGGATCAGAAGCTGTTGCTATTTTCCACACTTCTCTCCAAGCAGGCCATGTTTACCTATTAGGCTTCCAAATATGTTTCTCCCAGATTATCATGTATTATTGCAGGAGCATGAGTTTAGCATATCTCTACCTCTGCCTCTGTTTCTTTCTCTCTTCCTCTCTCTATGCTGTGGGACTGCTGACTGTGTTCATGTTAAACAGCCCTGCAGCCTGTTTTGGGACCAGCTCATTACAGTGTTTCGCATTCACTGTCTTGTTATGGAGGAGATATGTGTTCATGCTCCCACTGACTAATGTGCCTCAGCAGCAGAAAGGCTACTGCTGATAGGACCTACTAATGATGTGTGTGTGTGTGTGTGTGTGTCTGTGTGTGTGTGTGTGTGTGTGTGTGTGTGTGTGTGTGTGTGCTTGTTTGTGTGTATGTGAGTTCTCAAATTTAGTCAGAAACATAAACAGGAGGAGAAACTGAATACTGGACTGAAGTCAGAGCCTAAACTTTTCCTAATCACAGTAGTCACACATGTGCACATAAATGATTGCACTGAAGCCTTTCAATAAAGTTAATCTGTAATATCAATGCTTTATTATTTTCACGTTAGTTACATTAAAAGTATACATAAAGTGTGTGTATGTGTATGTGTATGTGTGTGTGTGTGTGTGCGTGCGTGCGTGCGTGCGTGTGTGCGTGCGTGCGTGCGTGTGTGTGTGTGTGTGTGTGTGTGTGTGTGTGTGTGTGTGTGTGTGTGTGTGTGTGAGCCCATGTAGCATACACATACTTCATGCCCTGAAGTCAGACTCTGCGTGTAAATGTTGTGATTCCTGCATCATCCAGTGAAAATGAAAACTCCAGCTATGGATTTTCAGAGTCACTGTGCATACATTTTAAAATCAGCAGAAATACACAGAGAACATTATTTGTTCATGGATGTTTCCACCATTCAGTTCAGCTCCCACTCCATCAATTATTACAGAAAGATCAAGAATAGGAGAACCGAAGAAAAGAGATTAAGGGAGAAACAATCAGCCTCACTGTGTGGGAGAAATAATGTAATTCAGTTTGTTACTGTCATATTTCTATGGCGCCTGAACTGTGTTTTTGCCATTTCACAAAGGGGCTTTTTTAGCTCTGGTGGCAGCATTGTGTTTGTTAAACATCTGCATTTTTGCATGGCTGCTGTGAGCATGTTAGGATGCTGGAGTTAATATTTATCCCTACAGCCTCACAGATCTCTGAACATATCTCCTCTCATATATATATGTCTTTTGTTTCATACATTTTTTTAGGGTTGCAGCATTATTCTCCCCCAGAATGGCAGCAGGAAAAATATTATGTTTAATTAAGACAGCAAGTTCAAAAAGCTCAATCACCTCTTGGAAATTTGTATTTTTTGTCTATTTTAATCCCAGCCAACACTGACAAAACAGTACTGAAGGGCCTTCTGATAAATTTGCATTTGCAAAAGCTTTTTGCTTTTGCTCCACAAAAGAAATATCCACCATCTGACCGCCTAGCACTGTAGGGTGTGTACTGATTTTCAGTTTTCACTGAGAGATATACTAAAATTATCCAAACAAAATCAATAAATCTTTTCCACACTTACTTACTTACTGTATAGATGTAGGGGAGGAAAAGGGTACTTACTGTAAGATGGTTGTGGAAGTGGAAGAGTGTGAGAGTGAGAGGCAAGAAAATATTTGATATTTAGAAAATGTGTTTTTCTCCATCAGGCTCCCCATCTGTCATTTTTAAACTGTTTCAATTTAAAAGTCTCTGCAGCTGATCAACTATTATTTGATGGTGTTTTTTATAAACTCTCCATAACCACTGCTTTGGGAATATTACAGTATACGGGGAGACAGTCACCTAAGCAAACAGTGCAGGTAATCGTAGAGACTCATAACTCACCTCCACAGGGAGTCTGCCAGACAGCGGCTAAAGCAAAGTGGTGATTCTGTCTGTTCAAGTACATGTGCTAATTCTGAAAATGAGCTGATGACATTAAAACACACTCTCGATTATTAACATATCTGGCATTCTGGGATATTTCACTGTAGAGACAATACACGAAGCTTAAAGAAAATTATCTTTCTTTACGTATTGTATTTGTTCTTTTTCGTTTATTTTTTTTACTTTTTGGTCTTGAAACTTGAAATTTTTTACCTACTTATGTTATAAGGACACATATCCATAGAAACCATAGTAACTAGACCTAGTTATCCCAGTATCTGCTGAGATATGTGATACTTTTTAGGAAGGGTGTCTAGGATATCCTGTGGGAATTTCTCTTCACACTCATGAAGGCTATTTAGACTATGTTCTAAATCAAACATCCCTGGAGATTTGGTTTCTCCAACATAAGTCTTAACCCCATTAGTTCATATTACAGCTTGGATATACTACCAGTATGGCCACTAAACCTCAGAATGACAGCTCACAAAATTTACATCCGTTTGAATTTTGGGTCCCTTCCTGCTGTTTTTCTCTGCACATTTCAAATTAGCTGACATAAATTGTTTAGTGTTAATTCAACCAAATCCTTCACACCAGACTGATTGCAGAAAAACAGATACTATTGCCATTACAGGAGGAAGGATAACATACCTCATTTAAGACTCCCTTTGTTATAACAACATTAAGAATATAAAAGGACATATAATATCATATCATCTCATATCATATTATACCATATATCATCTCATATCATATCATACCATATATCATCTCATATCATATCATACCATATATCATCTCATATCATATCATACCATATATCATCTCATATCATATATCATATCCTACCATATATCATATAATACCATATATCATCTCATACCATCTCATATCATCTCAGCTCATACCATGTCATATCTCATCTCATATCATACCATATCACATAATATCAGAAAAACAAAACAAAAACAAAACAATCTTTTACACTAGAATTGAACACCTCTTTCCCGTGGAATGTCCTGTGTGTTACGAGCCATATATTTATTGCTCAATATAATATACTGTATCATACTGTATCATGTCACTGCATTTAATTCTTGGCTTGTGTCATAATTACTATGGCCATCTATCTACCACATCTATTGATAATGGGAGTTGCAGGAGCTGCTTCTTCGGCCAAATTTATGGCTGTGATAGCCCCTCATTATAGCCATTGAATCACCTGGCAATACTCAAATTGGCTGATTAAAGTCCAAAAGCCATCAAGTGCTGATACAGTTATTCATTTAATCACTTATCAACCCCAAATTATTTGCCAACCATTTTGAACATCATTTAATGATTTCAGTCATTTTACATGGAGAAATGTCCAGCTATTCTACTGTAGGCATTTGCTGTATTTGTTGGTGGTGGGCAGAGAGGGGGAGGCAAAGAGAGAGAAGTAGTTTTCCATATAATCAAAGAATGTTTGTGGTGGTTGATAAAAGCTGGGAGGCACTCAAGTGCTCTACAGTCATGTTTGTCACTCATCGTGTGCCTTTAATGAACACCTCATTAGACGGAAACCTCATTAGCTATCTGATGACAGGGAGCAAATGATCCAGAGATGAGGAAAGGAATTTGTTTGTGTCTCTTTAATTGAAGGTAGAAATGCAGGGATGTGCTTTCAGTTTTCAGATGCATGCCTGTAGTAAACATCATCATCTCCATAGCACCAGACCTATAAACATAATCCTCCATGTAAAAATGCTCCTAACCTAAATATGACCCTGAAAAAAAAATGCAATTTCCAGAATAATATATTTTTCAAGCTGCTCTATTTTTATGCATGTGTGATGCAGGGATATTTTTTATATAAAATGAGTAATTGCTGTAGCTTGATGACCTTTCTGTTTCCTTTGCAGATCTGTGATAAGGAATGGCACTACTATGTGATCAATGTGGAGTTTCCTGCAGTGACGCTGTTTGTGGATGGTGTGACCTATGAGCCCTACCTGGTGACAGATGACTGGCCGATCCACACCTCAAAGATTGATACGCAGCTGACTGTGGGCGCCTGCTGGCAAGGTCAGTGTGTGTATTTATATACAGTGACAGAAATGTGTTCAAGGTATAAAAAAAAAAAAGCTGAAATCAGACAGGGTTGGGTGCAAGTTAGTTTACATTGTGTTGTTGGGATTGTTTACAGCTCTACTATAATCTGACAGTTGTTTTATCTGCGCCAGCCTTTGCAGCTTGAGGTTATGGCCTTTATTTATTTGCAGCACATAAAATCAGGAAATCAGTTATTTATAGGTCTATTTTCACCAAAAGGAGCCACATCACTGCAGGAGAAACATCACCTTTTTCCCATAATTTAAAAGCACTGTAGTTTGTTCTGTTATATAATTGTTGTTTGGGGGTGTATTCAGAGTTACAGCTGTGTTATGCTTGTTGTAAAGCCAAATAATAAAAGGGTTTTAAAAAAAAAGAGAATAACCAAATGAGGGAACATCATTTGGAGGAATACTGTTCATCTGATCTATTGGCTCAGGGTGGTCCTTACTAAGACACCTTACTTTGGCTTTTGTTTGTCACCTACATACAGTAAGTACACATATACATGCAATCGAGGCAATGATCTAATTTTTTGACCACTAAATAAAGCAAGAAACTGCAATACTTAGGATAGGAAAGGATTACTGAGCAACATGATTGGGATAATCAGTTCATTGAAGTGTTTAATGAAATGCAACACACTTTTTTTCAAACTGGGACATCTAACAGCTTCAAGAGGGCAACTGGTCTGTATATATACTACAGGCGCATCAGTCAAAAACAGATTGTTTTTAGTTATGCAAAGAGAAGCAGCCTGATACAATGATGACATGTGGTAAACATAGAGAAACTGCATCAGCAAAGAGGCACAGCAGCCGCTATGTGCTAAAATTACATTTAAAGCATAAAACGAGAGAGTGCAAGAGAGAGAGTGAGAAGGAGGAAGTAGTGTTACAATAAATAAAGAGATTAAGATTTATGCCCTGGGGCTGAGAGTAGTTCTTTGAAATGGTGAGGCACGAACCGAGTGGGTATCAAACAGGAAATTCTGCGTGTCAGTTCCAGCGACAGGGAACGAGAGCGAGTATTGATCACACTGGAATGAATAAGCGCTACCCGGCTGCCATGTTTATGAGTTGAATAATTATTCAAAGGTCTTTACAGGAGGGCAGAAACAGACAGTTGTGATCTGTTCTGCGGCTTGCCTAAATCGCGCTCATAATGCTTACCAGCATTACCCAGAGCTTCAATCCTTATAGCATTTTGGTGGCTGTTTAAATTTCTTTTCATCCTTTGCCTGATTGCAATTTTCTTTTTGTCGTCATCATTTTCTTCCTTGCTTCATACATCCCTCTCTGACTGCCTCTTTCCGTGAATCTCTGATTGTGAGAAAAAGCCCTGAAGGAAGGATTAGCTAGAGTGAATGGAGGACAACTTTGCCAGCTATTACATCCCAATGAAGCCGCTTTAAGCTTCACTAAGCTGCAACTGATAACTTTGCAGGCCATTAGTGAGCAAGATTGCCTTTCAGAGTCTCCCATTTCTCCTTCCCCTTTTCCCCACAATCAACAACATAATGATGAGCCGTGCGGAATGAAAGGCATTCAGACTGTACTTTCACTGCCCTGAAAGTAAAAAGGAGCCATGTGTTGTCCCCGTGGTTAACAAGAAAGTGGTTTGGTTTTTGTTTTTTTTTAGCAGTTTTCAGTAGCAATAAACTGTTCTTTACTTTGAATGGGAAAGGTGTGTTTGCCATCTGAGTTAATTTGGAACAGGAAAGTGGGTTTCAGCTTTCAAAGCAACCCTCACACTATACAAATAACTAAAGAAGAAGAAACAAGAGGAGGCATCACAAAGAGTGTGGGTTGATTTTATGTAGAGTATTAATCAACATACGCTATGCCACCATTAAATTGTAATTAATATGCAGCTGGTGTAGAAGCACAATGTGAGATGTTGCTTTTTAGCATGCTTTGAGCACGAGGTGATATCAGAAAACGAGCAGTTACATGTGATGCATCAGTGCACTCCCACAAACATAAACAAGAACCCACTGGACCGCTCTCATTTGACAGGTGATAGCAGGCGAGTTCATAGCTCATAATATCAATTAAAGCACTGTTCAATTCAATTCAATTCAATTCAATTTTATTTGTATAGCGCCAAATCACAATACAAATCATCTCAAGGCACTTTACAAAAACTAAAACTAAAAACCCAACAATTCCCTTATGAGCAAGCACTTGGCGACAGTGGAGAGGAAAAACTCCCTTTAACGGAAGAAAAAACCTCCAGCAGAACTGGGCTCAGTTTGGGCGGCCATCTGTCTCGACCGGTTGGGGTAAGTGGATAGAGCAGGGTATCCCAGTAATGCCAATGAAGCAGCAGGCACAATACATGAGCCAAGGAACTGAAGCATTAAAATAAAAGGTAGTCATTATTATTGGCATGAAAGAGGGTAAGGTGGCCATCACCTTTAAAACACATTGGCACAATATGGCTGCCTCTCTGAAAAGGGGACCTGCTCCCTATATAGATTTAAAGGCTCGTTCTAAGATTAAGAAAATGCAACAGTTGGTAATTCCCTGCGATCACACACAACATATTTATGAATACTATATTCAATTTGTGCTAATAAATCATTTTAAATATTACACAATATACACAATATTACCTTTAAAACACACTTATTTAGTTTAAAAGTTTCTAAAATAAGAAGTGGTCAATGCATGTGGAGACAGTTTAGAAATTATCTATTCTCTATGTCACTATACTGAAAAACAGCTGGTCATGTCTGTTCTGAAACATGCATGGGCAAACATAATACAGAATGGGGTTAAGAGTAATCCACTTAGAGTATAATAAAGACAACAAGCTTAGATTGTGTGTGTCACGTAGAAGTACACAGTGTCAGAGTGATACGACTACAAGATTAACACAACTAAAATATCTTATTGTAATTAAAACAAAAGTTCTTTCTAATCAAATGTCATTTTGATATGTTTGTGCGCCTGAAGCCATAATTGGCAATAAAACAGGAAACTGTTGAAGCATGACAACCACAGCATCAAGTACAGTATCTTTGACTTTATCTGCAAAAGACCACAACTACAGAACATTTACTTATGACAAAGTTGGGCACAAAATTGCTCTTGAAGTTTGTTACCAAATTCTGCTTCATCTTGTTACATGTATCTGATGTAGTACTATAATTCAATCCACAGCAGTTGAGTATTCAGTTACTAAAAAATTCTCCACGTTGATACACTTTATTTTTCAATGTGGTAATATCCTCTGGGTGTGATCAAGATGTAAAATGTTCTCCATGATGGAGAACTGCAAAAATGCTTGAAGGTTTGACCCTTTCAACTTTTGCAGCAGAGAAAAATATGTCTGTTCCTGCTGTAAATTCCACCAAAGACACAGTCCTAACATTTGACCAACCATAAATATGAATACAGAGACGACATTAATTTAAAGTGGCAACTCTGCTGCTCTGTGATTCAACTATATACAAATCATTGTAATGTTGTTTACATTGCTGTATAGTTTTCTTCCAAACTCCACTAGCAGCCAGCCATAAATTTTACAGAAAGTTACTGCTTAACATATACTGTAGCCCCAAATCGTGTTGTTCCACATCCTAACATTGTGCTTTCATTCATCACCATCATGAGCATCTACCCACTGCAGCTTTTTCTGCACCTCACAGATTTGTGGGATAAACACATGATAATAGTGGGTTGGTGGGTTGATGTTCTGTTAGAAAAGGGGGAGACCACATCCAAGACAAAAGAAATATCAGTAGTCTGCAGAAAAACTACACATATAATAAAATATCACAGAACCACTAGTTTGTGTACAGTTTTTGCATACAGTTCTTATGTAAAACACAATTAGGATTCCTGCTGTAGGCAGGTGTTTCCTGCTGTTTCAAGGTTATTTATAATGCGTTTCAGTGCGTCTGCAACAGTATATCCTAGTGTGTGTAAAAGGATGTTTCCTTATGTTACTGTATGTTTCCTCTTTGTTTGAAAATCATGTACAAAGAATATTATTAAGATTCTCTTGAAAATGAATATTTTACCTACCCAGAAATAGCACATACTATATAAAATATACCATAAATGTGCAAAGAAGTAAAACCAAGCTTTTTTCCACAAGCTGACATTAAGCTATAGTGACATATTTGTGTTGATTGATACAGTATGTATAGTGGTATAAATCTAGTCTGACATATGTTCAGCTCTGCTGTTATTTGCATTAGGTGACCTGACCTGATATGCACTACTTTATTAAACTGTATAAACCACAGCTGACCTACTCACATAGGAAATAATTTCTTTTACAGGGCTAGACCTTGATGATTTGGTGGAAATTGCACACTTCATCAAAAACTGCAGAGCTGACCTGTGCTCTCTGGTGCTCTGTATGAAAAAAGTATGCTCTATAAAGATGTCAGGGCATGACTAAATTAGTGATGGAGCTGAGCCCAGAGACTGTGATGCTGCACACACCAACTCGTGCTTCAAATTCTACCTGAAAACCCTGACAAGAAGAGGCAAAATCTCTGCTGTATCATGAGTGTATCTTTTTAAATATTACGCACCGCAACGCCTCATATTGTTCGCTTGTATTTTGTCTTTATTAAACAGTTAAAAAAGTATTGTCACAGGCCCCCACAGTAGTTTAATGTGGGTGTGCAATATTTATATAGACTGCAAAATCAGGAGAGGCAATTATGAGCATGATAACAGATTTGCTTCGTAACAATTATTGTTGCTCACTTTTGTGTATAATTAATATTTGCATTTGTTTTTTCCGTCACACGATGCAATATATTAACTCAAACTCTAATAGACATTAGAAAACTGGAAACACAATGTCAGTGCCACGGTAATTACATTTATTTCATGTAATAACATTTATTTCATGTTTTCATGAACTGGCGTCCTAGTTGTTTCCAATGCTCCTTCTCTGGCCTCCATTGTAAACTTTGGAAGAAACTTCCACTAAATTCTTCATAACTTACTATCCACTGGGCCTTGGAAACATTTTCTCAAACAGATTCATTGTTTTTTTTTTTTCCAGCAAACTGAGTGTGTGTTTCCCTTGGAAAAATACTGTACATAATACATGTTGTTGTCTCTTTTACCCAACACTT
Source organism: Mastacembelus armatus (assembly GCF_900324485.2). Classification (NCBI taxonomy): domain Eukaryota; kingdom Metazoa; phylum Chordata; class Actinopteri; order Synbranchiformes; family Mastacembelidae; genus Mastacembelus; species Mastacembelus armatus. The sequence continues at coordinate 10,804,456 of NC_046649.1, read as the reverse complement.
CACTTCTCTTCTCTTCATTTGTTCTCTCCTCTCCTCTCCTCTCCTCTCCTCTCCTCTCCTCTCCTCTCCATCAGGCGGGGAAGTGGCGACCCCGAGGTTCACCCAGTATTTCCATGGCAGCCTGTCAGGACTGACAATCCGACCAGGCCGCATTGAAACCCAGAAGGTTATCTCCTGTTTGCAGGCCTGCAAAGAAGGCCTTGATATTAACTCTCTTGAAAGCCTCGCTAAGGACATCAAGGTGCATGGAAAAAACACAGAGATGGGGTTACTCATGAACAACACACACACACCTATGAGCACCACATTTTCAGGATTAGGTTGTTAGTATAGTAACTGCTAAGCTCTTTAATAATAAGAAGTAAGACAGCATGGTCTCTGTAGGATTAGTGTGTTACTTTTATTCAGTAAAAGCTGATGTTGTTTAAAGTAACTATTTTCTAACATGCTACTCCAAGACATATCTTTGTGAGTCCAGTAAGACACGGTTGTATGTCTGTATTTATTAAACACAATCTGGATGTTTAAGTTTGTTTGTGTGTGTCCAGTTCCATTTTAACCCTGCCCAGTCTGTGCTGGTGGTGGAAGGAGAGGATGTGGACAGCATCAACACAGCTATGACCAAAGTCTCCTACATCAACTCCCGCCAGTTCCCCACACCAGGCCTCCGACGGCTACACATCACCACCACAGTGCAGTGAGTGCACGCACATTTGTGCAATCTAGGAAAGGAAACGTACTCTTGACTTTTTGTGTACACCGTAGAGCTGCCCAGCTGAACCACAGTTACTGAGCAGCTCTGGTGGAGCAGTTGTGAGTTAAGTGCTTTTCTTAAGGGCAAACTCAATCTGTTTGCTGTTTTCCACCTGAGAAACTTTTAGGTTTCCTGCTGGCACAGATTTTGTACTCATTTGATGTTTAGGTTGGTTTTTAGAGACACTGAAGTTTACTCACAAAATGAAGCTGGCCACCCAAGTGAGCCACTTACATTTGGACTTTGTTGTCCTCCAACTGATTACTGCTACTAGAACTATAATCACACAACCTGATGAAAACTCCAGCAGGAATACACAGAAGATCCATTTTTCTAATGTAGTATGTACATGTATCATTACCATTGTGTTCAGATCTAAACAAGCAGAATAGAAAAAATGTTAAGATGAGCTTTATCTTATTGTGTTTGTGTGTGTGTGTTACATTATATACATACACACATTAGCCTTGCTGGTGGTTGGGAGGTACAGGGATCTGTCTGATGTGCAGAACATCTGCACATTTACTTTTCCATGGATAGAGGTGTTGGATTTCTTCTTCTTTTGTGTTTATTACAGCCACAGAATGAAACCTGTTATTTTTGTTTAACTATTATTGACAGACATCTTGATAATGGACTAATGATCTAAGCTAATTAAACTATTTGGTTATTGAACTAAGTGGGAGATCTATAACTGCCCCCAGAATTCTAATGTAAAATGAGGCACATTTAGCACAAATTGGTCAACATAAGCTACAAACAGCCAGAGGAGCGATGGCGAACGTTCTGTCAGATGTGTTGTGTCTGTCTTTGTCTTTAAGCCACAGAACTCCCAGTGAGATGGCAGAGGATGGATCATTAGTGTAAAAACTATTAAACTAGCAAACAGACCAGCTGGCCATTAAAGACATTAAACCTTCTGGTGATCTGAAAGACCATATTGCTAGTGTCTACTTTTCTTTTGTCTCTCTCTTTTGTTTTGTCTGTTTTGCTGTGTGCCTGTCTCTATATCTGTCTCTGGATTACATTTGAATTGATATGACATAATGGAATTTAATTTGCATACTTTGCCCAGTGGGCCCCAGTTCCAATGATGGTGACGTCAGTCAGGTCTGTTTGTCCAAGATTTCTTCAAAGCAAAATAGCTTGACAACTGCTGCTCATATTGTCATAAAGTGTCATGAAATCGACATATCTTGAAAATGGCTGGATTTCCTCGATATTTGCTGTAGACATTCAACGGATTATTCCTAATCTTTTTGCTGCGCTCATGACATTTTTGCTAATGCCACCAACGGAAATAAAATTTCCATTTCACTCAGCAAATATAGAAAGGTAATGGAAAGGAAATATTAAATTAACCGATCCAATAATATGCTTTTACTGGTACTGGATTTTCTTCTCTTCTCTACACTACATTCATCAGGTTTTAGTGTTATTTATAGTGCGTTTTACAACAAAGTGTCTCAGCACACTGCAGAACAAAAACAAAACGTTAAAAACGATGACGTTTCTTGAGATCATCTAAGTTAAAGTCATCAGTAACACATATAACCTTATTCATAACACATACATCATATACAGTACATAATAACACAGAACAGTGGCTACAGGACCTTTAACATGTGTTTAGTCTCTCTAACACATTATATTTGTACCTTATCTTTGATTGTTCACTGCTTAACGCCTTATGAATAGATATTATAAAGATATAGTATATAAAGATATATTAGCTGACAAACTCCTAAATTTCCTAATTGGGTTAGTAAGTGGCTCATTAAATAATAATTAGCTTGACTTTTGAATCGCAGTTGCAGCCCAGTCCTGATCCACATTACAGGTCTCACTGCTGACCTGGTCGTCCTCAGACCACTGACCCATAACACACTGAATGCATCATGCTTGATTGTACCCGTTTGTGAGTCAGTGTGTCCTCACTCTTAAAGTATTTGTGTGTGTTTTGTTATGTGTATGTGAGGGCTTCTTTCATATGTCTCGTTGTGTATAGTTTGTGCGTCTGCTCCTGTCTCTTCACCCACCCAGAGCCTGTTCATTTGTTGAGCAGCTAACACAAGTCAGCTTGGACACATGCCTGTCCAGTATAGGCTGTCTGAGCAGAACGCCACTGCTCCCCTCAGATGAAGACAGACACATCCACTTTTCCACTCAGCCAATATGTTGAATCTGATCATTTGCAGTAGTTGTCGTTTAATTCTTCTTTAAAGTGTTGAGTAATTCAGTCAGTGGATTTGTTTTCTTTGTGTATTATGCTCATTTGAAAATTGGTCATTTTTCCTATTGGTGACTTTCCTCAGGCCTCACCTCAAACTTTTAAGTTCTGTTTCACCTTATTGCAGTATTTTGTTCTTTTAACCAAAAAGGGTTTTTGGCATCTCTTACTGTTATTGTCTCTTGTGGTGGAGACGCTCCAGATGAAACCGGGCTGACATATATACAGTATGACACAGTAATAGCGTGAAAAGAGTCAAGCTGTTGAGGCAGAAAGAACATCGGTATTTTTTGACTGTTGACTGTCAACTATACAACAGACCTGGAGAAAAAAAATCTGATTGCTAGGGCACAAATGAAAATGCCAGTACCAAAGCAAATGCCAAGAGTCCATTAAGTAAAAATATCATTGTCAAGTGTGTGAAGATTTTTTCTGCAACTAAAACAAAACAATGAATGGGGCAAACTTTGAAAATTGTTGTTGTTCAAAATTTCCTGTCAACAACAATGTGCATGCACCTGTATATATTTCAAAAGCAGCTAGCATGTGTTGATGTGGGGCAAAGAAAAGATTTTTAGCATCATAGACGTCCTGACACTCCTCAGTAGTGTCAATCAGTTATCATCTCTTATTGGAAATTAATTGGACAAACAACGACATACACCTCAGCTGCAACTTACAGCTGCTGAAAACATCTTTTTCATAGTAGTAAAAATTCTTTTGTCACAGTTTTGTTTATTTTACATGAGACATTTCTGTTTTGTTTTCTTGGCCTAAACTGAAACATACAGGGCTCAGTTAGAAAAAGGTGATACAGTACCATGTTCCTCTGTGCACCAATGACAATTTATGACTTAACACTGTCCCATTGTGTAAGCTCTCGTCTCGTCTTCTGTGTGTGTGTCTCAGGTGTTTCGGGGAGGACACGTGTCTCCTCATCCCAGACATCAAGGCAGTCGTTATGGTGCTGCCGCCCAGTGAACCGAGAATCACCATAGCAGGATCTAATCGACTGGTCAGGCCTGCCGGCGACCTGCGAGGCCCACTGGGCGTGGCACCGTTCAAAGAGCTTCACATCACCAGCACAGTAATGAAGGGGGACAGCTTCGGTGGATGTGAGTGGAAGAGATGCTCTCATATACGTTTTGCAGTCATGCTAGTTTGTTGATGTTACAGTAATATGTTTTTTAAATTTCTGTTACAGTACGATATTTTTGTTGTGTGCGCTGGATTTTTGTATTCTGTTATCGTAAATCTATTCAAGCACATGACAAATATAATTTGTTTATTCCCACAGCCCACAGACCAGGTGTGATGGAGGTGATGCATAACCTGGACTACTGTGACATCCTGGTAATTGGAGAGGAGCTGAATCCTGAGAGAGAGAGTCTGGAGATTCATCACAGCGCTCTGCTGGGAAAACACCTGGATGCCACAAACTCCACCTCTGGAATATCAATATATGGTAGGCATGGGTAGCATAGGCTTACTAATAGATCAGGGGCTGTGTGCTGGTAACACTCTGTAGTGAATCACAGACATTGCCATCTCAAAAATCTAAAAATCTATCTGTACAAAATGGTTTGCCCTTTTAACAGCAGTAAGATGAACATTCACTCTCTATGCATGCAGCTGTAAAGGTCCCTGAAACAGACTCCTGTCATAATATATTACAGTTGTATTCACTGCACCAACATGCAGTTTGTATAGCAGTCACTATAACATTTCTCTGCATTGCCAGGGGTGGACTCAATGGCCCACTATGAGCAGGCACTGAGACAGGTGCGCTACAGGAACTGGCAACCTGCAACCCTGACTGACAGAAAGTTCAGACTCACCTGCTCCGAACTCAACGGACGTTACACCAGCAACGAGTTCAATATGGAGGTCACTTTCAAATGTTTCATCCACTGCATTTCAACCCTGTTACAGCCTCCTCTTGTCTTCTTCCCATTGTTTGCTTTTATTTTTAAACTTAATAATAATCTCGTGCTCACTTAATTCTGTTTTTCTTTCTTCATTGTACAAACTGGGCTGATTCCTTATTTTTATTTACTCCCTTTTATGGTTGCACAAATAATCATTTACCTTCTACTCTTGGATGATAATGGCTTTTTGTCCTGCCTCTGTAGGTCAGTGTTCTTCACCACTCAGAGCATGTGGAGCATGTCAATCACATGGCAGCCCAACCTCAGTACATGAGACCTGTCCATCACCCACTCATGATACACAGCACCAACTCACACATGTCAGGTAAGCCACAATTGGAATTAAAAAGCCACAGCTAACAGCAAAAATGTCTATTCCTCAAATCAGGTTTAGACCAAGTTGTACATCCAACAACATGTATTGATGAATAGAGATTGTTTGTTTCCCTTCTTCTCCTGCAGGAGCAGCACCTCCAGCAGCCACAGTGGTCATTGTAGTTTGTATCGCTGCCCTGGTGGTGATTGTGGTGATCGGTGTGTACAGGATTCACGCCACTCATCAGGAGGGGACCAGAGAGGATGAGGAAGAGGTCAGAGAGCCTGAGGTGGACTGGGAAAACTCTGCTCTCACTATCACTGTCAACCCCATGGAGGTAATGCGTGACCCATTGACATTTTGGGGTGTTTTAGTCCTTTACTGTGTTCACATTGTTCACATGTAATGAGTACACTACAAAATTAAGAAATATTATGTATAGTGACTCCAGTTGTCTTGATGTAAACAGAGCTTACAAATGTTCATTTTGTCAAGTGAATCACTTTGTTCTCTAGAACATAAGAGGACCTCAGGTGCTGGAAGTAAAAGAAGAACACGAGGAGGAGGAAGAAGAGGATGAAGAGCAGGTGGGAGAGATGATAGGTGCTGAGTCAGATAACACTGATGAAGATGAAGAGGAGGAAGAAGAGGAAGAGGTGAAAGAAAGGGAGCAGAAGGGAACACCTGAGTGGGACAGTTCCTCCATAACATACTAACCATACAGACATAAACATATACTTGCATACACATACATATACCCACCACATATTCGTCTCTCTTTCTCTTCCAACTACACACACACACACACACACACACACACACACGCAGTGTGTGGACATGCATTATGCAGACATGCTCAGTACAGGTAATACACCCATAGAGAAACTCTCTGATCAAATTATTTACAATCCATTGCTGGAAAGAAACAGCAGTTTTAAGCTTCCCACGTTGTCATTTCTAATGAAACACCTCCCTCTGCTGGACAAGGTTAGAATTACAGAGTCAGCTGCAGTCAGACTGGTGGAAAACACCGAGTGAATCCCAATTCCACTAATTGCAACCACAATTTCCCTGACTTGTGCCTTTTCCTTGCTTCTTAGTCCCATCCACATAAGATGCAAGAAAAAGAAGCAAGAACAGAGGAGCCAGGAAAGATGTTTCAAAAGACATGCAACATCCTTTCCTCTAATCCCTAATGTGAAGCATCCAATCATAACCTGATTAAAGAGGAATGTCAATTGGTAACAGACTTTCAATGAGGGATGCATTCATGTATCCTCGGTTATTGCTCCTTCAGGCAGCCTTCTAGCTCCTCGGTCCTCGGAATAGAAATAAGAGCTTTTCATCATGGCAGACCAGGACAACTTCCAGGTTGACTGAAGACAAATAAAATAAAGGAAGTGGGATTCACCCTTTGAGTATGTGCATTATTATTCACATCACAGTCGAGAAGCAAGAAGCAGAGCAAAAATCCATCAATCTTCTCATTAAGTGTACACAGTTATCTGGATTTTTGCTGATAAAATTTAATCCCAAACTTTGAAATCTGAAATATAGAGACACAAATGTCCCAGCATTTAAAATCTGCAGCTATCATGTGTCATCAGATTACTTCATACTGTTTACTTTAAAATAAAAATGTGCAAGGTAGTAACAGATCTAACAGTGACATATATCCATATGCATATCCATTAGTTAATTAGCTTCCATAAAGTTTAACAATGTAATTCCTTTGGCCTTTATAGTAGGTATGACATAGCTGTATTGTCATTCAGTGGATATGCACTCTTCTCATATTTAATTCAAACCAGACACATTTCTGTCCTTCAAGTCTGTGTGATCACAGTGCTGTGATTTTGTGGACTATACAGGGACATATTATCTCTTAAATAAACATTCCACATCCTTTCTAATTTATATTCAATATGAAGGAGAATTATTAGCTGTTTGATAGCTGTCAGCTTTGGTGTCTTAAAAGTATTTTTAAGCTAAAATAATCACTTCTCTGTTAGTTTATAAACTGACAGAGAAGGTTTATTTTAGGGATAAAATACTCTTGGAACTCAAAAGACGTGATGGCATTCAAAGCCTGTTCCTTTGCACCTGTGTCCTCTACTCTATGTGTCCATGCTGTGGCCTAATGTCGCCTTTGCTGTTTATGGTTAGCTCACATGTCTTTCTTTCTTCAGCAGATGAAATGATACAGAAATGTTACTGTATGCAACTGATATCCAATTTTTCCTTTGTTTGTACTTCATGATAAAGGAAGCCCTCTATGCAATTCTGGGCCCAGTTTAACAGACCAGTGCAGTGAAGTGTATTGCAGTAATTTGGCATTAGATATCTATAAATTTGGGCGATAGATTTTAAAAAGGGTCACAAAATCAAATCAGCAGAGGCTGAGATATCCTGACTTTAGTGCCTACCATGGATCAGTCAGTAAAAAACTCCAGACCCTACACTTCCCACAGTGCACCTCTCCTGTGACCTTCCTGGCAACACACAGTCGACTAAATAACTATATCAAACTGCTCGGCTCTGTTCACTCCAACAGAAAACAGTGAACCTATGGAGCCATAGTTCTTAGTTTAGCCTGTTGATATGTTGGCTATCTTAATAGGCTTAAAACAATTAAGTCTTTATTTTTGTGAAACTGTCAGAGAAACTTAAATGTGAAATGCTGGAGAAAAGGATGTTTTTACTGGTGTCATTACGCCCAAAGTACTGCACAACTTCACTAGAATGACAAGCAGTGGAAACTTCACCGATTAATTCCATCTTGTACCAACTAATCTGAGAAAATTAAACACATGAGTTTGTCTACATTCAGATGAGTAAAAGAAACTCCCTTCCACATTCCCACTTCCACTCAAAGGACTCACCTCTCACATGTTAATGTCCGGACAGTGTCAGTGACTATTGTTCCCTCTGAGCTCTCTGACTGATATGTCCCCTGGTCACATGTCCCTCCCTCTGTTGGCCTTTAAGCACCTGTGATTGTGATGTCATCATTGTGCAACAACTGCCTTGTTTCCCTCGTCCCCTTTGTCATATTGTGCTTCTGAAAAATTAAAGAAGAAAAAAAAAGATTCTTTTACATAAAAAAAAAAACAAACCCTGTAAAAATGTTCAAGACAGTTATTTTATATATCCATTTCTTTTTCTTTTTGTAAACAAAAAATGGTTGGGATTTCTCTCTCTGTAGTGGTCATCCCACTGCTTTCTGTATATTGACCAATAAAGACTTGTTTTAGACTCTACACAGCCCTCCTGACTGTTTCTGTATTAAGCTACTAAGCTGATGTGTCTGTGTGTGTGTATGTGCGTGTGTGTTGGCAGATTGATTTATAAGTTATATTATTAATGAGCTGTCATTGCAAATGTTGTAGAGCAGGATGAATTTGTCTTGTTAGAGCAGTGTGACTGGGTTTTCATTTGTTTACATAATGAGGTTATATAGACAGAAGGAGGTATGATTTACATGTAATCCTGTTTAATTGCGATGTTTGCATGTGTGAGCAAAAAAGGACACAATCTGTATTACTCATATTAACTTGCATGTTCAGTCACTCTGTTTGCTGCAGCATTTGACAAAAATAAGATAAACTTTATTCACCACCAAAGGGAAAGTCAGGAAAGTGTGTGACTTTCCGAGTTCTGTGTCAGGTCCAACCTAAATTCCATAAAGAATTCTGACAAAAAACATTGCCATGTCTAAACATCGCCCAGTGCTGCATTAAAGAATCTGACCACAATTAATAACCTTCATTAGAGCTGCAAAAAACAGTCAGCAGTGTATGCAAATCTGCAGCTGTTTCAGTTTCTCCCAGTGTGAAGGTCAAGACCTCATAAAGGGTCCCACAAAACCTTTGAGGTAGTTATAAAGTAATTTGATTAACCTATTAGCAACGGACCCCTTTTTTGTGCACAAGCGTGAAAAATGTATACTCAAATTAGACTAGCTGTCGACTTGCATTTTAAGGGTTATTATGATGACCTTGGTATCACTGGAAAGGAAAAATGTTCTAGTTTATTATGAACAGGTTAGAATCTGGTCAATCAAGTCATACTGTACTAAACTTATACAGACACAAATTTTGGACTTTTCCTTGCATAGTTTTCTATGTGTTTGACTAGAAAGCTCTAAATGTAGGTTGTTCTGGTGAACCTAGTGTCAAAATGGATTGAGTGTCACACAAATTTTGTCACAAAGGAGCTAAAATTGAACTTTCTACATTGTTTTTTTTTTTGTTGTTGTTTTTTTTTTGTTTTTTTTTGTAAGACTATGTCCTTATTGTGCCAGTTGGAGACTCCAAAAATGGCACAATGCAACCAAATGACTTTATGGATGTTAATAATTGTAAAACACCATATTTTTTTATCCAAATCAACAAAACTAGATTAACTACTCATAGAAAAAATTATTTACTATTTTAAAAGGTGCAAAACAGACAAAAACACCCAATACAGCTGAAGTACTGCTAGTAGAAGCATTTGGTTCCTCCTGCCTGACACTTGCTCTTCTCTTCTCCTTCCTCTGGTTGATCCCAGTTCACCTTCTCTGTCAAACCCACAGCTCTGTTGACTCTAACCTATGGGGGATGACAGACTGTTTACCAGCTGCTCTGGTCATATCTGAACAGTAGAAACACAGAAAAACAGAATAAATACCCCACAGCTACACAGACTGTGAACGCTTGTAAATAACCCTATATACTTGTAGGTATATAGTTATCTAATAGTCTTGAGGTGAATATTTCAGAGAACAGAGGTGGATTTACCATCAGCAGAATACCAGGAGCACAGAGAGCAGATTAGCATTGGCGTTGGAAGTTCCTGTGTTAGTTGTGTAGCAATCACAGCTTTACATATTATTAAAAAAATAACAACCACGTTGACATAAATAAAAGTATAGAGATTCAGCTGTTCAATGATCTAATTCAGCTTCCATAGTCCCCTGCCATAAAGAGGCTTTGACTCCGGTCTCAAAAGATCCGGGCCAACCACAGCCTTCTATCTATAATGGGGCGGGCTTTACACTCCAGTCGTCCAATCAAATTTAAACAAGCCTTGTATATACCCACTGACTCTTTCCTAAGGTTTCTCAGTCAGTCCCAAATCCGCAAATCTTTCTACAACTACATATCTGCTTTTGCTGTTTACTACTTTCAAATATGCACAGAACTGGCGATAACTAAATATCGCATGTATGTATTCTCATGTTTTTACACCGAAAACGACAACTAGCTTGCGGTAGCGTCTCTACGCTGCCACACGCCATTCGCTGGTCTTACTGTGGTCGCTGGTCTTACTTTGCCTGCGTCCTATCGTTCCTTTCTGTGATTGGTTAGCTCTGCGTAGATTGCCCCGCCCACCGGAAATCGATCTCAAACGAAGAGATTCCCACGAAAAGGTTTAAGGCCAGTGTGTCTGACCCGGCTGATTTTACTGAAGTTGTTCTAACCCAAGGGTCGGTTTTGACTGTCAGTCGTGAAAATCATTGATTTTAGTACCTGAGAGACTTGCTTAGTTGTGGCCTCATTTTATTTACAGGAGTCTGCAGAATGTAACATAAATCTACTGTCTGTTTGTTTATGGTAAATATACAGCAAACTGGAGAACAAACGGAATTAAAACTTTTAAATGAGGACTGACAAGTGAACAACAATAGTTTTTTGGCTTTTTCTCAAGGATAATAGTCTTTTGGACTAAAAACCTGGAGACATTTTGTTCACTGGACGAAAAAACTGATAGGCAACACTTGTTTCAATACGTTTTTGGATCTACACATCAGCAAAGGTAAGAATTACTGTTTTGCTGTGTTTGTGTTTATGCCATTTGAGATTTTCTGCTTTGAAATGATATATCGTTTGTCGGACTTTATTCAAATTTGGCTGACGATATTGGGAAATACATTCGGAAATACATTTTCCGGGCCGGACACGGGCCATGGGCCTTTTTAATGGTCTCTGAGTCCTATCATTTTTTTCTGTGAAATGCTGCTATTCATGTCAACCTAAAATTCTTTAAAAGTCCGTTAAAAAAATTAATTTTAATAATAGGGGGCTGTTCTCTGTGGATATTAATTTGTTTTAAGGCATCAAATGCCATAAAAGTTGGGAACAACTGTGTTAGCAAATGCATTATTTCACAAAAAAGATCATTAACATATATCACATATACATTTAAATAAACACAAAAGTAAGTGAAGTAAAAGTAAACCTTAAGGGCATATAAACATTTACATAGATGACTAATTTAGATTTGTTCTGTTCAAAATTCAAAGTTCAGAAATTAAAACATCTTTATTAATTTCCATCTGGCAATCACCAGACAGAAAAAAAACACAACAGGGGAAATAGGTTAATATGAGCTCATGCAATATTTACATTTTTCTTTCCATTGGCTTACAAAACATTGAATGTGGGGGCCAAAATTACAGTTTCAGGCTGAGATTTTGTATTTAATGATGAAACTTTTTGTAACAATGTGGTGCTTTCAGCCAAAAAAAAAAAACAAAACACACTACTGTGGCTGTTTCTTTACTAGAGTGATGTGGGGGGAAACATCACAGCAAAAACATTTAAAATTTAATATGTGGGTTAAACCATTAACTTAAAATATTCAGCAACATGTTTGGAGATAGCATACTTTAAAGTCAGTGAAAACAATCGTTGTAGTTTTTGTGATTGGAAGTAGACCTTGGTCTTTGTCTGGTGAAGAAACCCACATAAATATCAAGCTTAAGTACATGTAGAACTTACTTAAATATATTGTGTAACATCTGGGGAAATACTTATTTGATATTAACGGCACTGTGTATTCAGTATAGACATACACCAGGACTGTGGAGCATTACTGTCATCTGCTGGTGAAACAATTCATATAACCTTTATTCACAGTTCATTGAGAAATCAACACAACTAAGGTTAAAAAGCTACAACAAATAAGCAAATATTAAATTATTCATGAACAACAGCATTGGCTGCAACATGTAGTGAAAATTCCCACTGAACTACTTGTAGACTTGATTGCACATTTAGCTTTAGGGGAATGTTCTACATTTCTCTTTTTGAATTTATACTTTTCTGTCTGACAGCCGTTGCAGTACTAATCCTGTAAAAACAATAGTCAGAAAAACTACTGCTGCTGTATAAACCTCAGTCATAAGCTTTTAATTGACTGGCCTAAATGAAGTGTTGCAGCTCCGCTCTGGCTTGCAGTGCTGACTATTCATTTCCACCAGCGACGGCTCCCTGAGGATGAAGAAATACAATCTGCTAATTAGTAGCTTTTTAACTGATGAGCACCACATGCTCAATAACACTCTAATAGATCTCAGGCTGTTGGGAATGCGGCTAATCATTAAAAAGTTTGTACTGTACAGCTTGTTATTTGTGTTTTTTGTAGGTTGTAGGTTTCTTGATTTTCATTTAAAATCTCATGATTAAGGGTTGTTTTATTTTTCCTTTTTATCTTCCCCTAATTCATCTGAAAGAGCTCTGATGAGCTCACATAGTTTTCAGCAATTTACTCAGGTACACACAATGAGTGATGAGTAACTTTTGATTTTATTTAGCCTATTTAATTTTTTGTTACATGTATGTTTTCTATTATCCTGTTAGCTACGACTGACGTAGATTATGTTAGAATTTAAGTTTTGGAAATCACACTTAAGTCAAGAGACGCCATCCACGATGACATGTTAATCAAACGTACCCTTAGAAATGGAGCAGGATGCTTAAAGCTTCAGTGCAACTCTGTTCACATACATATCCTGCAAATGCCTGCTGGTGTTCATGGAGTATTTCCATAAGTGAGTTTGCCAAGTTAGAGAAAGTTTTTTGGAGGAATTACCAGTCTTTGCACTACAAATGGCCACTTCACAAGAGCTACATGACTTTTTGTTTTTGTTTTTTTGTTTTACTGGACAGTTTCTGCATGGATTAATGATCTGCTGACATGCTGACTTGCTCTGGCCATTATATTTTTTTAGGAACCTGATGTATTTTTCAGAATGTGACATATTTTTCAGGACCTGACATATACTTTTGGTCTGGAAGTATTTTTACTGTTGTGCGAGTGTGTGCCTGTGTTTGTGTGTTGCTATAACAAATTTCACTTGGCCGTTCAACACCTTTGGAGCTCTGGGTCCACAAATAAGCAGATGCCGCTCCACCTGAGGTCCCTGCCCTCCAGCCCTCCATTGGTCTGGCCCCCGAAACACACAACAATACCAATTGCTTGGTAGGGTGTCACACACTTCTTTTTAGTGAGCCTCCTGACATTGTGAAAGGATGCCATGCTTCTGTGATACACAGTCCGTGGTGTGCTCAATATACGATGCACATTGTGGAACAGTAGTCTAGTTACAGTGTGTAGATTGTTACCTTGTAACCTGAAGTGTTTGTAATTTGAGTAATTTTTATTCAAGTTGTAATCCTTTTAAGTTTGTTGAGCATTGGCTTCGTCAGATAGTTTTGTTAGGAAATTGTTTAATTTGTACTTTGCTTTCACCCTGTTTTATAGTATAGGACCTGGTGCATGTGTATTTTGGTTTGTGGTTTGTATTTTAGTTTGACACTGGGCCTGTGTCTTCCTTAGTTGTGTAGTTTGTATATTTTGTTTCCTTCCCATAACCTCAACAATAAACAACATCGTTTCACCAATAATACATCCAGGAATTCGTTTTTATGTTATTCACCACCCCCTAAGCAATCCAGGCTGTAACATGAATGCTGAATACTCATGAACTTTAATGAGTAATAGTTGTAGCGGTTTTCAGACTGTTGGAAGGTGGAGGTGAATATGGCGACCCATTTGCTCTAGTGTTTTGTGACGTCACTGAAAGTATTGGGAAAATGTAAGAAATCTGGATTTGGTGGCCATTGTGGCTCGTTTTGATGTTGTGTTGCTAAAACAAATTTGAAAAAAAAAAAGAGTTAATGGACGCTCTGATAGAGTGTGGCATTTTATCTTGTGTCGGTTCCCTGTTGCAGTAGCAGTACTTTCATCTTGTCTCGTTTGCAGGATCTAGCATTTTTGATACTTGCCTTATTCCCAGCATCCATCTTCTGCATGCCAACGGCTTGTCAGACCCAGGCCCACTTATCATCAGTTGGAGTAAGCTACATGTGTCCTGAAGGACTATACTCAGACATTACAGGGAACCTAATTACTGGGAAATGTAGTCTACTGTGGCCTACTCTCTCCCTAGCAATGTCATGACTGCGATTGATGGAATCACACAGGAAGATAATGAGCTGGAGGCCAGAGAGGTACAGAAAAAGTTGGACTTCGAATATGAAGTCAGGGCAGGCATCTATCCGCACAGCTTGCCTAAAGTTTGGATGGTTTGGAATTCAAACTGAATTCTGTCCCATGATATGAAAACACAACAAAGATGTGTGACTGAAATAAGCTTTTCAGTGGATCAAGGACTTAAGGCAAAGGTTTGATAATGTGGTGTTCACTCATTCTTCAGGAGTGTCCCCTGCACTCCAAATAGCCTTAATCTTCCCAGCATGTAGAGTCTGCACTGGCTTGAGAGTGCATCTGTATTTTTTGACCAGACCAGTTTGTTGTTAAGGTTAACACTTAGTCCACTCTCTCAATGTACATTCACTGGATATTCACCAGTGTTGGCGAGGGGTGCCTGTACCTGCCGAAATCCACCACCACCTCTTTGGTCTTCCCTGTGTTGATGTGGAGGCAGTTCTGCAGGCACTAGTCCACATAGTCCTGGATCAGTTCTCTGTACTTGATACTATTTTTGAATAGCTGTATTTAAAATAATGCAGTTCCTCTACAATAGGTTGATTGAAAAGAAATTAAATCATTTATTAATCTACAATGTAGCCCTTATTTTGTTCATGATGGTTAGTTTGTCTTCCATTGCATATGAATGATTTCTGGATTCAGTGGTAGTGTCACAGAGAGCTCAAGCTCAGACCCTTTTTTTCAATCTTTGGAGATGAATAACGGGTTTTCTATAAGACTGTGGTTACACATTAAGAATGTGTTTGTGTGTGTGTGTGTGTGTGTGTTTGTGTGTGTGTCTAAGGAGATACTCTGGTCCTCTTAACAGTGTTTCATCAATCCCAGGTAGGATCATGGTGCAGGAGCACCATTACACCGTCTGTCTGCTTTTGATTTCCCAAACATCACTCCCCTGTGTGTTGGATATGGTGAGTCTGACCTGATAATGCTTTAGTGAGAGTCTGATCCCACATTGTGCAGTGGAAATATGATGCCTGTAACCACACCAACACTCATTAGTGTCTGCATTCTCACTCTGTGGTGCCCTGCAGTTTTTTCTTTTACGCTGAGTGCAACAGTATCTCTCTGGCTGAATGTGAGCTGTATTTACAGCTGCAGGAGCTGATGAGCAGTGCATTAGCTGTTTACTTTCTGAAACGGAAACTGCTCACTTGACAACTGGGAGAACTTACAGCCAAATACTTTATGGCCCAATTTTCCTCGCCAAGGCCTCCCTCAGTAGATTAAACACTCCCTCAGACACAATTAAAGATGCTGAACGTGTCAGCCCCAGCTGAACCATCAAGCTCTTTTGGATCATACTGCATCTCTGGCTGTTGTCAGACGTATTCTGGCTTTAACATTTCTAACATTTATCATCATGTTGTTTCTGGACACAAAATGAACCTGAAAAATGGGGGGAAAAAAAAAAATTTTAGACACTTTTTAAATTCACTTGGCTTTTTATTCACATTTCTGTTGACATCGCCATCGTCTGTCCATACATTCTACTACGTTTCTGAAATGGTCCTTTTCTCCCTATTGAGGAGAAAAGACCACCACCATCACTAATAATAATAATAATGATAATGATGATAATAATAATAATAATAATAAAGCAGCATTGAAGAAACAAGTTCTGATTTCGCTCTCCCTTCATCATCAGCGTCTTTGTATTAAGTTTACCTGAATGTAACCATCAATGATCATATCAGAATCAGACTCCACACTCACAATAACAATATTATTAATAATAATAACATAGGATAGAAACTCAGAAGTAAAAAAAGTGACTCAAGCCTTATTTAGAAAAAAAAAAACATGATTGGTCTACAGTGTGTGTGTATATGTGTGTCTGTGTGTGTGTGTTTGTGTGTTAAATGGTCATCTGCATCCTATATGGAGCCAAAAACATACTCGCCATCCCGCTGCAGTAGCATTAATGTTACTATGTTCTGCTCCAGCCTTTATTTTAGATCCAGTGACACTAGATCTGCTCTGGTCCTGTTTTTTGTTTGTTTGTGGTCATTAAGACAGTTGTGCAGAGAGCAGACAGATATTGTCTGGTACCAGTGAGCTACAGCAGGGTGCTACAAACAGCAGGTAAGGCTCCTTTTGTTGCCAACAGCATGTTAGCACTAGTTACACTGCGACGGGCCACAACATACAGCTCCAACAGACACATTCGTACTCTGCATGGCTTAGTATGAAATACTTTGGTTGTGACTGACATCATAATACATGCTTTAGTGTCCTGTGAGGAATGGTTCTCACTGCAACTAAACACTTATTTAAATAAGTTTTGTCCCGTTTGTTTCAATAAGAAAGCCCTTTTCAGACATGCAGCTCCCTACTGTATGTAAAAGTCGTGACAACAATCTTAATAGTTTAGACTTAGGAACATTTCAGTAACATTTCTCAAACAGTGCAGCACAAATCATAATCGAATACCGTCACATTAATATAAAGGCCACAAACACACAAAGTCAATCTAAGTTAACTCCACATCTCTCAACCCTTTTTTTACCGTGCAAACCCCAGAAAAATGAAGAATCGAAAGAGCTTGGTTACTAATTGGAACCCCAAGCCTCTCAGAACACACTGAGGAAACTCATAAAGTGAACAATCATTTTATAAATATTTCTCAAGAATAATAACATTGTTGTACTTAAAATTTGCTCTCTGCTTGTTTATCGGACTTCTGCCAAGCTAGTAGGGTACAACTATACAGCAGACAGTAAGAATTTCATTTGATACAGCCAGAAATGTACGTAATTGCCGTTTTATGTAAATGTGTTTACTAAAACAAGAAATAAGAGGTATCATAAAATGGTTTACGCCATTAAAACCAATGCTCTTTTAAACAATGCATAGTTTAAAATCCCCCTGATGCAGCTCATCAGAGGAAGTGACTAAAATCTGACTGCTGGGTTGTTTGGTCATTGTCGATCAAATCCAGTGAAACAGCGCTTATCTTGCCTTGATAAGCTATGCTGACTGCATGGATAAAATAAATAGCCTGTATATAAAAATGCCTTACAGACAGCATAAGTGAATGAGAGTCTTAACGTTGTGCTAGGATATTAAATAGACAGCAGAATAAAATAAATGATTAAATTATTAAGTAACCATAGTTAATTAAGGCAGGAATATCTCACTGATGAAGCCTGTGAGAAAACACAAAAACACTAGTTTCCCTGTTAGATCACTATTCTGCACATCACGCCAAGTATAGCCTTAGCAGAGAGTAATGTAACAGACATCCAATTTGAATTTTACAAAGCTTAACCAGTCATGTCACATGTCTGAAAAGGGCTTTACTCTCAAGCAAATGTCTGCATAAAGCCAAAAGATAAGTTATGCTTATTCCACCTTGCAGCCATGTTTGGATCTGCTCTGTATGCAGTGTGAGCTTTTGGTCGGGCCCCGAGTCATCACAAAAAGAACAACATTGGTGCTAAAACCCTCTTGGACATCTGGGCTATTCAGCCTTTCACCTGTACCAGTGGAGACCATGAATATAAACTATGGTATCCAACAGCAGTGATATGGTCACTGAGTCTTTGTCAGAAAGGCCTCCAGGGATACTGTAGGATTAGTGTGCTTTCTCTGTGCAGTTTTTATTCTCATCGCTAGGTGGCAGTGGTCATCTAACCACTTTCTCTTACACCACTTAACCATGCCAGTGCCAGAGGATGGGCTTACTTTCTGGATGAGTGAGACACTGATGGGATACCATCATCAATAATTTATTTTAAGTCCAAAACAAATGGAAAAAGCAGCTCAAAATCCAAAGAAGCCGGTGGTGTCCTATCCTTTGTTTGAAAGCATGGACCTTCTTCTGTCAGTTCATCCACCATCTATCTGTCCTTTTATAAATCCATCTCGTGTCGAGCTTTGGCACTCTGTGCGGACATTCTTCCATCATCCATCATCCCTTCTTTGCATCTTTTAATTAGTTTCTTTGATCATCCATCCATAGACTTTCTGGTGGTTGGGTTCGTGTCCTTGTACTCCCATTTGGCTCTGCTGGTGTCAGTCACTGGTATTGGAGGTAATTTTTGAGAGACTGAGGCAGAGGGAGGCTCTCTATCTCCTGAAGCCGTTCCCGGCCCATTGCCAGGCGGGCCGCCCGCCGACACAGGTCCATCAGAGGAAGAGGCTCAGCTGGAGAAAGGGACAGAAAGAAAGTGTAAAGCAAACACTTCAGAAAATTACATTATAAATGGATTTACCTGTATGGTTGTGTTTATAGGTGCGTCTCTTTCTTTGATATGTGCATAATACAAATAAATTAACTGCATAGCAAATGAATGAGAACATGCGGAGCGTGATCAATCACACATTTGAAATATTTTTTCCTCCTCACACACCTGCCACCAATGAGCCCCGTCTTTAATAGACACATTATTTTGAGACCATTGTAACAAGAAACAATCTGTCACTCTGACTTGATACCCTGCTAAAAAGCTTGCTTTAAGTGTTGGACTGGAAAAAATATAAATATCATACTGTCTGCATGGGTTTTCCAAGAGTACTCCAGTTTCTTCCCTCAGTCAGACATGCAGGTTAGGCTAATTGGTGACTGTGAATTTCCCATAGGGGTGAATGTGTTCATCTGTCTCTGTGTGTCAGCCCTGTAATAGACTGGTGATCTGTCCAGGGTGTTCCCCACCGCTTGCCCAATTTCATTCGCTGCAGCCTACAGTGACCCTGAATTGGACTAAGCAGTATAGAGAATGGACAGATGGATGGATGACCAGTGAACACACTTCCACTCACTCTGTAGTTTCTGCCTTCCCACTAAACACACTGAAAATGTTGAAAGCTGAACTTAATTCACTCTGATATTGGATTCAACTAAACACTTTATACAAATAGATTAGTTAGTTTAGTATCAAGAATCTGCAGAAACACTTGTAGTAACTTAGAAACAGTGTCACCGTTACACAATTTAGCCACCACAGTGCACTCAAGTTTTCCAACTCCCAACATGCCCCACCCTGTACATATCTTAATGTTCAGTATCAATCAGGTTCTTTGCTCCACAACTTCAGTGACCAGTTGTCCCTGATATGCTTTTCACTATGTAACAGAGCATGTAATATCATGAATTACCAATAAATGTGATTGTTTACTATTACTGATTTAATTGGCTCAGCACCTGTATGGTGAATTTCTCTCCAGATTGTTGCCATACTATTTAAGCTTTATTTGGTGTTTGATAAGGGGCTTTTGTTTGTTTGTATCTCAAAAACTAGAAGTATAGAAGACAGGAGAAGGATGTGACTAGAATCTAAAGGAAAAACAGCCTCAAAGATTACATTAATCAGATTGGGATGACACTTCAGATATTATGATGTCTAGTATGAGTTTGAAGGGAAATCTGACATCGAAGTTTTATTGTATAAAACCCAGTAAACAAACAATAAATAAACACAAACTAGATAATTTTATGACAATGACAATTATCTACCGTGTCCTTCTCCCTTCATCTGAGTGTTCACAGCTTGGCCTCATAGCTTCCTCCACGTGGATTTATAGTATCATCAGTTTCAATTAATTGTAATGACCACATCTGATTGGCCTAATTACACAGTGGAGCATAATAGGAGGGGGACACATTACTAAAATGAAATCCAATGATCCAACAACCCACCTACTACCTCTACTCAAACTCTTCCACCTTATTGCAACGTCATTGATCTTAGTAACCCCCCTCAAAAAAAAAAAAAAAAAAAAACACAATAGTGCTCTACCATCAGTGGGAAGAATCAAGAGCCAAGCAACAGCAACAATGAAAATCCTTTAGTTGGACAGTGGGGATGAAGGGAGAAGAAATGGAAAAGATTCTGAGTCAAACAAGAGCAGACATACAGATTGTAGTGTGCAAAAACTAAAAACTAGAAATGAAATGGTTCAGTCACTTGTAGTGTAAATATTTAAGTCTATCAGTCTGTGTCTCCCTGCTGTTCTTTTTGAAAAACACACACTGCTGTCACCCATTGTAATTCTGGATGTCCTCCACCACTTGCTTCTGTAGCCGCACCGCTGTGTGTTCAAGGTTAAACCAACAGGGTAGAAGAGAGCCCAGCCTCTACACACATACTCACACAGACAGTGGCTTCAGAAAGTAGTCAGATTGTAATATTTTGCACATAAATCTGCAGTGAACAACCTTACATAATTTTTCTTCCAAACCCTTAACCAATTAACATCCTGTTTTCTGTCATATCTTGAGTTCACATTTATATATAAGCCTTATCTTGGCATCAAAATAACCTGGGTATATTGTTAGAAAAAGCCTTAATCACAATGGAACTGAGCTATTTTAACTTCATTTTAAAGTGTTAATAGTTTTGTGAGGTAAAACGTTAAGTGATTCAATTTAAAACAAAGTAAATGTAAAAACAAAGACACAGGTTTGAGTAGGTTAAGATAAAAAATGAGGAACTCAGTTTACACGGCCCAGCTACAGTTATCTGCAGGCATGTCTTCCAAAAAATAATTGTGGGAAAAAAAACTCTAGTTGGTTCAAACTCCTATCACAAAATGCCACAAGCATTTGTGATTCTGACTTCAGATACCTCCTTTCAAAAAAGACCCAAATCATACATGTACTCCAAATTTCAGATTACTGTATGACCTGGACAGGGTTTTTTACTCTAAGGACAGGTAAGAGGTGCATTCAGTACTTTGTTAGAAGCCTGTTTGGCAGCAGTTACAACTTTGAGTTTTTCTAGGTAAGTCTACAAATTTTGCACACCTGGATTTTGGCAGTTTATCCCATTTCTCCTGGCAGAATTTTTCAAGCAACCTAAAGTAACATTTTAAATTGGTTTATAAAAAGAGTAATGCCGCAAATTAAATTTTTTCTACAACCCACACTCTAAAATCCGAAGGTATTGGAATTACAGTGACATTACAGTGAAAACAAAACAAAACAAAAAAAAAAATCCATAGCTAGATCCATAGACAAGTAGTTATTGATGACGTTTGATGTTATTGATATTTTTGTGTGACTAAAAACATCACCACACTCCATCTTTGCGCTGTCCTGAAGTCACAAAGCTCATTGTATATGCACAATCAGATGCAAATATAGTTTTTATTTTATGTGCTTAAGCTAAGACTGCTTGTGTAATTTAAAAAACTGTCATTCCCTTTTAAAGTTGCAGTTAAGTTGCATAGATACTATTTTTTGTACCACAGCAATACAGTTAAAGATCTAATCCACATAAGGGGCTGCCACGGTTAACTATCTGCAATTTAATTTTCGAGAGCGACATATCAATTAACTAATTAATCGTAAATACACAAAATGACTAACAACATACTGATTTAGATGGCGGTCGGACTTTCAGTGTGAAACAACAGAGCAGGCTCTCATTAACAGTTCTAATTATAGAGCTAACAGAAATAAACAGTGATGCTAAGCTGGATTTGCCGCCTCCTTGGCTGATGGTCAGAGGTCCAAAGTGTTTACTTACACCTGCTTTTGATTCGCTAATGTCCTCTTTTCATGACAAGAATAGAATACTGAGTAAAATCCGCTCAAAAGTATTTACTGTAGCTGAAATCTACATCTACAATCAAAACTAAACAAACTACAAAAAAGTGAAAAAAAAAAAAAACATGATATATAATGTACATATGACTATTGGATGGTTTGGATACTTAGCTTGTCTGCAGAACGTCTACTCTGTCATCTAGAGAAAAGCAGCTATTTAAGTTAACTGAAGCCACAGAAGATTGAATCTGATGATAAATATTTGAATCTTGGTGAGTAAGCCCTGTACCTGCATGTGTGTATATGTGTGCGATGTACCTATTAAGGAGAGCCAATTTCGTACCAAATCCAATTAATTTGAACACACTTTTAGTGTTCACTCCCAGGGAGACAATTTCAGCAGACAACTCCGCTGCTGGTTGCTGAGAGGGGAGAGCCACTGTCCATTTCTCGTGGTTATGACCTCAAAGACTCGTACAAGTTGGTTAGAGGAAACGGCGTGGTCTAATGAGAATTATGTAGGTTCATCACAGGGACCCCTCTCACATATTGTATGAGTAGTTATTTGAATTATTTCATCTATTTCTTTTTTAAAGTGGAACCTCTGTTAAATGCAGAGCTGGTTTATCACTTGTTAATTTTAACTTGTCTAAACTGCTGTACTCATACTCACTTAATAGCAAATAGGTTAAACATCATCATATGCTAGAAAAGATTAGTGCATCTTTTATGTGCAGTACATGTATGCTACTGTGTGTAAGTTCATGAAATACAATGCTTTAAAGGTGTGGGTTCATTAAAGTACAACCTCGGTATCTCTTCATAATACTATTGTAGCTCTAGGTGGTCCCACAGCTGCTATTTGCTCTAAGTCTAAATCACTGCCGCATAAATTATCTGATGCCATCCATATAATGTTGTTTTATTGCATTATATGAGTAATTAGCTGAGGCTAATAGCAAGAAGACTCTGCATTAACGGCAACCTCATATGTACTTCTTCATGATACGTTTTCTGTCATGTTTTATCCTATAAGCATCTCTTCAGGTGGTGAGAGAAGCTGATGAGGATTTTCGCTGTGCATGATAAGCAGTAGGCAATTTTGCTCTGCATCATTAAATATTCAGTGCATTAAGAAGAATTATGATTCAAAATGCTGCAGACTGACTATCTTTACTATGTGTAAATACCTATACTGCTCGTAACAGACAAAGGATTATTTTGGTAGTGATGCTCTTATACTGAATTCAATCTGTTTAAGACTTTCAACATGAGGTAGATACATCATTTGGTCATTCACAGTGGAGCTAATGTATTGTTTTAAATGACAGCATCTTCTGGGGATAATCAGTCAGTATTATCAGGCTAAATTGTGTTTCTATTTGAGATTTCTCAGAATGGGTGAGTGAGAGTCTGATTTAAGTGATGTCTTGAGTTTTCTCAGGTGAGACAAGGTTTGTTTTTAGGGTGTTATCCTTCATTGATCTTAAGATGAATTACAGTTTTTTAGCTAAACTGCAAGATGAATCCCAAAAGACTCCAGTGGAATAACTGGCCCATTACTCTTATTGATGAAGGCTACTTGGCAGTATCAAATTGTTACTATGGGTTAAGTGATCTCAGCTAGTGAAGAACTTCTTCCCTGGTGAGACATTTTATGTGGATATGAATTGTGACCTGAGTCTCCTGCAATGGGAACAAAGAGTACTGTAATAGGGGCACACAGTGTGACATGATGCTTGTAATGAGATGCAGTGCACAGCAGTGCAGTGCTGGATTTATTGTCTGTAGACAATGATAATGGGAGAGAGGGCGAAAATGGCAACAGCAGCATTACTTTTATGATGGATGAAAAAATTGACCTGAGGGGAGGGGCAGGAACTAAATAAAGCCTAGCAGACTATCAGTGAGTTTAAGAGGAAAACCTAGAGAAAGAGTAAAAGAGGAAAAGAATAAATGTTGGAAGCCTGTACTTTTAGCTTTGGAAAATACACACTATGATGACATTACAGCTATATTCCAATTTCAAAAGAGGATTAAGCTGTTTGACATATTTATGAATACCAACTCTAAGATTACAGCCTCAGGGTGAGAGTATGGCGCCAGCAACTGAATGACATTTGTAAGCCACTAGTGCTAGCAGGTGTGCTGTCAACTTGTGTGCATGTGTGTTACGCTTCGCACATCATAGCTTTTTTTTTTTTTTCCCCCCTCCAGATTTCACTTTTGCTTCAGTTAAACCTTAAAGAAAATACTGAGAAGTTCAATATATGAAGCTGCATCAACCTAATCAGAGGGAGGAGGTGACACACATTACGTATTGAACATACAGCTCAGGAAAACATGATCTCCTCCTCTTTCTTTCTAAAGTCTTCCTCCCTCCTTTTGCCACAGCTCCATCTCATCTGTAACAATACACCCTTCTCCTCATTCTACCAGCACCGAAAAAGATCCTGCTCTGCCTGCTCTCTGCTCAGCCCCTCTTTTCACACTCGCCTTTTTATCCTTTTACCTCTCTATATTCTCCAAGGTCAGAGTGTCTGATCTTTCCTGGCACATTTGGAACCTCCGTTGTTGGGTGAAAGCTGTATTATCTCCAAAATGTCAACAAGAGGCAGAAAAACTATGTGTGTGTGTGTGTGTTTAGCTGTATGACAATGCAGTTTTATCATTATCCTTTTAGTTTTGGAAGTGCTTCAAAGCCCAAGAGGTTGAAGAATTTGGAGGAGCATGTAATCCTTTAATCCTTTAATTAAAGTCAATATACTATGAAAATTAACAAAACTGTAATTATAAGGGTTTCACACGACAACAGTGGTACAATTCTGACTAACATACAACCCCAATGTCTGCTCATATGCGTTTGTTTGCTACATAGACACGATCGAATCAACCAGTTGAAATTACCTACAGCTCAGTAACGTGACCTCTGGCACATTTCACACCACCGCAAAGCTTTTTCACTCCTCATCTAATGTCACACTATTGACCCACTGTAGTGGTTTTCCTCTTAACATGAAGAAAGATCAAACATTTACACAATGTCTTGCAAACATGTTTACAAGTAGAAAAACAGATGCAAAGAGCAAACATATATGCAAGGTCATAAATACAGGAAATCAAACTGACAAACACATCTCCTTTTAAAAAATGGTGTGAAGAAAACAAACACAACACACACACACACACACACACACACACACACACACACACACACACACACACACACACACACACACACTTCACAGCTGAGTAAATTGAGAGGCTTTGAGCTCAGTCAAGGGCAAATAAGCCTCCAAGGTCACTTGTAGAAATCTGTGACACCAAAAGTGTCGTTTTTATACGACTGTTTGTTATTAAAATCAAATTCTTGCACTTTCTTGATTTGCAATTTTTTAAAAGTGAAGTTTTTGTATTTTAAGCTCCTTTTGGTTTAATAAAAGCAGGAGTTTGTTAGGGGAAAAAAAACATATTTAGGTAAGATTTGGTATGGGTTTTGGATGCAAAACCATCAGAGCTGCTCTGCGTTCTATAGAGAGCTAACTTTGCATCCAGGTTAGCCTCCTTTCTATTCCTGTTGCATTTTTCATGTAGCTTTTTTCTCAAAAAAAAAAAAAATCACCAACTACAGCACTGTATAATTGAAACATGTATCCATCAGTCAAATAAGATTGACAACTAATGTACGCAACTTATTTACACAGCTCAGCAGATTTCTATAGATGTTTTATGGTTTTCTAGTAATGAGCCAAAATTGTAGCCATTTCAAAGCAGTAAAACTGGTAGATTCACACATTTGAACATCTCTGAATTTTATCATCATTAGTGTGAAGCACGGCCCTGACAGGTCTTTGTGGCTTGGTCTCTACATAAATAAAACATTTTTCACAAGAAGGACAGTTAACTTAGCTAATTAGCTAGCCACTTCAGCAGGTCTCTGATACAGCTTTAAGTGTCACATTGTGACTTGCTCGCACACTAATACACCAACAGGAAATGTTAATGCGTTCAAGGGAAGAAATAGGGACTTTTTTATGGTTGGGGAGTTCTGAAAGAAAAAAACTTAAGTGTTATACACTAAATTCTATCAAACTGACTTTGTGTTCTGGGACAAGTTAAACTTTCTTTATCTTTAGTCTTCTACTGTAGTGCATGCTGACCACCCTCACTCTAGACTGAACATACATACTACACGAGAAGCGAGAAATTTGTTCGTTTTCTCGTGGTGGTGAGAACAAGAACAAAGTTCATACATTTAATACTCCACAAGAAACTCATGTGCTGAACTTCTGGGAGGCCCCTCCCACTGCAGATTACGTCAGCACACTAAGCATTGTGGGAATCTGACAGAAACTACAATACAGCAGATAACATATCGAATATCGCCCTGTTTTACGACAGACGCTCACAACGTATCCATGAATTATTAGCCATTTGTGTGTCTTCATATGACTTACAAGATGTGTTATAAAGATTTTCATACTTCCTCACCGGCTCTGGCAGCTGTTCATCAAAACTATCCATTACTATGACAACCACCAATGGGAAAAGAGGGATGACAACATTTCGGCTTTCCACATTTACCACGCCCACTTCAAATTTCTGACCAATCACACAATTACTGTCAGACACCACCCAAGAAAAAAGTTCTGCCCAGATGATGTGTCGAGAACAAGCTGCGAGAACTCCCAAACCAGGGCTGTGAGAAAAAAAATGACATCATTCTTTTCTCACAGCCCTGGGAGAGAGAACTAATTTCTTGCTTCTCACAGAGTATGTGTAGGCCTTCAGTCTAAAAATGTGTGGAACAACACATATTGTAATAAATATGAAGCCTAGTTTTCAGATGTACCGATAAGAGGACAGCAGCACAGGAAAAACAGCTTAATGACATTTCACATGACAGTAAATTATGAACATCAACAGTTATACAGATAAAGTGAACTGAAGTTGATCCATGTGCTATAACAAAAACAGAAACTAAACAAAATCACTGTATTAAGTCTCACTTAGAACTTAAACAGCAGCAAGTAGCAGGAGCACACACATGGGCACTGAACTCTGCAAAACACCAAAGTCATTCACAACCACACAGGGAAGTCAGTGTTATACATAACTAATGTACCTCCGGTGGTGTCCTGTATCGTCTTCCCAACACGCTGTGTGTCATCAACAGTTTTTAGCACAACCACACTTTAAGCCACTGAGGCAGCTGTTGTGCAGAACTAATGCAGTAAATGTTGGATCCGTGGAGGATTTGTTAGAAACCTTTTCTGTACTAAAAGAGGATGCAGCCATAAGGTGGGAGGACTAATGGCTACAAACATAGTTGTATTAAGGCCATCCCACACAGATTTAGAAAAAAATGGTGTGAAAATCCTTGAAGTCCTCCCTGAGCAAATTCCATTTTGAGACACTTAGCTAAAGCTAACTTTGGTACTTAAATCGCTCGTGCAGGTCCTGTCCTATGAGTCATATCTTACGAGCCACAATACTGTCACACAGAAAGATGAGCACTGTGGGCAGAGCTGGCTAGTAGAGAGGAGCTGGTGGTAATAC
Source organism: Mastacembelus armatus (assembly GCF_900324485.2). Lineage (NCBI taxonomy): Eukaryota > Metazoa > Chordata > Actinopteri > Synbranchiformes > Mastacembelidae > Mastacembelus > Mastacembelus armatus. The sequence goes on along the minus strand of NC_046649.1, from coordinate 10,776,901 downwards.
AAGCCATGATAGTGTTTCTTTTTAAAGCCCTGTTCTTTCTTTACCATCCTGCATTACTGTAAATCCACTGTTCACCGTCTCCTCTGGGATGAGAACCAAAGCGATAAGAGAAACAGGAGAGGGAAAGAGGAGGACGGGGTGAAGAAGAGGTGAAAAAAAAAAAAGCAAGAAAGGGATGAAGCAGAGAAAGATAGGAAGAGGCCATGAGATGAGCAGGTGGGGTGAACACAAAGAGGGGAGAGGGTGATAGATAGGCAACGAGACAGAGCACAGCCAGCCTGACTGACCCTCAGATATCCTTGACAGTTACAAACTGCAGGGAGGTAACCTTACCCATAAAAATGTCAATATTAGAGGAAATCTGTTGGCATAATTTACTAAGCACACCTTCAATTAATATTCCTGCTTACATGCAGCTTTGCAAACATGATAAACCATTTCATCTTTCATGCCTGTGTAATCTGCAAAGAAACTGCTGATGCTGAACCACTGTGGCATTTTGTGAGAGCGGACAACTTAAACAGTTATCCTCTTCAATAGTCTGAAAGTGAATGGCTGTAAATAGTTAAAGGACAAGAAAATGTGACTGCTCAAAGTGGTACAAATCAGTATTTTTAAAGTAAGTAACAATAAAAAAAGATAACAGTGAATAAAAAGGTACTATATGTATTGATAAACTGGAACGCTCCTTAGCTCTACACAGGCTTTTAGTGTCTTTTAGCCAACAGTTTTGGTTTCAACTTTACAACATCATCAGCCTTATTTTCAGCAGCAGCAACAGTTAGTGAATAGCTGGTTTAGAATATAAGAAGTTGAGAAAACAAAACAAAATGGGGAAAGACCGATTCTTACATTATTATATCAGAGAGAAAACAAAGCAGGTGAACCTGATCAAGAGGTGAGGTAGAGTCGAACAGAGAGTAAGGATTAAAACGGAACAATGACAAACACGCACAGGGAGGAGAGAAAAGTTAAAGGTGGAAAGATGTGGGGAAACTTTGTGGATTACGTGCAAGAACGGTGGGAAAACCACGCCCCCACGCTTGTACATGTGCATTAACACGTGTACAAGCGTGATCTTTAACACGTGCGCACATGCAACAGGCTCTGACCACCAACCTCACAGTGGCAGACCGAGCTAAAACCTCAGCTGATCCTTCACTGGCTTTACCTGCCAGGTCAGAGTGGGTGTTTCTATGTGCACGCTTGTTTGATCACACATACTGGAGAGGAAGGGACAGAAAGGTTTCATTTTACACTGGAGTGTAATACTCTACCTCCATGGTTTTAAATTAGAAATCAGTTGATTAATTAGAAGAATACAGAAGTATGTGTCATTATTTCCTCCACTTTCACCTAGAGTACAACCTGCAGCTGATTGCAACAGGTTTATACCTGTTGTCTGGAAATTGCCCAGTCATTTTAAGTAATGTCAGAAATCACAAAGTGAAGCTGATGAGGCAGGGAGATACAAACAGGTAAATTACAGCATTACAGCATTACAGCATGGGCTTCTTTTTAAAGTGGTTTTGCAGCAGTTCTATTTAAGGTTGTGCAAAAAAAAAAAAATTTGATATTTTGTAATAATCTATATTAAAAAAAAAAAAAAAAAAAAAAATCGAGATTCCAACCCCTAATATTTGTTACTCCCTCTGGCTGTAAGGGCGTGCTGCAGCTCCCCCAGCCAATGCAGAATGTGTGGCCACTCCTTTTTTAAAACCAGAAGCAAAGCAAGTGAATGAGTGAAATGTTGAAGATCTTTGGCTGTATTTTGCCAAATACAAAATTAAAGTTAGACAGGAGTAATGACGTGGACAAAACGAAAGTCGTTTGTGAGCATTGCCATGTTCCAATACGGCATTCAGGCAACATGACCAACTTGCGGGTCCACCTACAAGACACAACACTGAAAAGTTAGTAGCGCCGCCCTTCACACAACCTAATTGGCAAATGCCACCTAGAAACTAACATCTACTTTAGCTGCAAAGAAAGCTTACTGATTCTGGGGTGCATCTTTTTTTATCTCCCACGATCTGCACCAGTGTTTAAAACCCAGGCTTCAGGCTAACATGATGGAACTGTATTGTTATCCCAACTCACAGATACATAGTGGACGTCGCAGTAAATGAACTTCATATTTAAGTTTAAATTTTGTTTTTCTCCTGAACTGCTATGGTTTAATTTAGTGAAGTTGCCAAATTGTAAGCTATGAGTGAGTGTGAGCACTTGGTGTCATTGGGCATAATCATTCAGGGCCTCAGCCCCAAACATTTTGAGTTTAGGCCTGAACATATTCGGCCTGTCAAACGTTCACACTAACACTAAGTTAACACTAGATTAACTCAAAAGGCAGGGGTCTCCAACCCTGGTCCACAGGTGCTGCTGTCATGCAGGTTTTCCAGCTATCCCAGCCCTTCCAGTTTCTGTTTGGCTGAACACAACTGATCCAGGTAATCAGCGGTAGGTAGGGCAGGGATATCGGGAAAATAAGCAGGTCAGTAGTGCTCAAGTACCAGGGTTGGAGACCCCTGCTCTGAGACTGATCTTGGAGTGAAGTGGAACTAATTATAGCATGAAGTTGATGACCAAAAGTTGCATCTATTACAGACATAATTTGTGGTTGCAACGCAAACCAGTGGGGAAATTTTCTGCCAAGTGCAAGTTGTCCCCTAGGATACACACACTACTCCGAGTCTTACCAGTGAAACCATTTGCCTCCCTTTGCAAATTATTGTGTGGCCATGGAAGCAAGGACAGAGAATTATTTCTTATACAAAAATATTAAAATTTTACGCTCCTTGAGAAGAGGGACGATAATTGCTCAGGCAAAGTACTGTATGTTATCTTGATATTTACATAAACAACCATATGGAGACTGAATGGACAGTGTCTGAGGTGAACTGAAAGAAATTTGAGTGTGTGCATCTGTGTAATAGCAGTTTTTATTACATTATATATTACATAAGTAGGTGAAACGTCCCCAGTCAACTGCTGCCCATCTCTCACCAAAGAAAGCATAAGCCCAGTGCAATCATGACTTAGCCCCTGATCACTTCAGTTGTTAAGACTAACTCAGTCTTTTGTTAACTTCAGTTAACAAAAGACTCGAACACAATTGACTGTACTCTTCTATACAGGATCTGAGGCTTAAGGCACATTTTTCATGTTATAGTGAATTTGAATGTAAAAACACTAATATGCACTTTATTTTCATGATCATGGTGTATGAGAATTATGCACTGAAGCTTCAATAAACTAGATCATCAAAATAGTTTGTGAACTCAGTTACCGATATAATGTGATGTGCCTGTGTATTATTAGATTATGTCAGCGGTGCACAGCAGGTTGTATTTTCAGAACTATTTTTAAATTTAGAGATGTTGATGTTTTGCAATGTATAGCAATATACTGTAGGCTATCTCATTATCATATCGAATCGTATTGTACTGCATTGTATCGAGGTACATATCGTATTGTGACCCATGTATTGGGGTATGTATCGTATCATGACGCCGTGAACGTTACCCTGCCCTAGTTCTATTACATACAAAGAGACAAATACAGAGAAAAGAAAGGAAGATGCATGATTTGAAATGGTTTCTGAACCGATCTGCTGTTGCATTTGAAAAGCAATTTCAGGCAGCTCTGACAATTAATACAGACTGTAACTTTGAGTGTTTACATAAACATACAGGCCTGTTCAAACAGTTTACAGCTGCCTGCCACCTTTACAGACACATGCATATAAACTGGCACAAAACAAACTCAATTTGTCATCTGCTGACACACAAATGTCAAACTGAGGCACAAAAAACTAAAGATGACACGTAGCACATGGACAAACACCCATATATTCTGAGACAGAGAAAACTATAATCTGTGACGTGCAGTTTAACACTGCAGACCGACCTAACACGTGCGTGCTGGTACAGAGAAAGAGAGGGACATACCAGTAAATTCACAGGAACTGATCTTGTGCAGTAGCCTATAAAATGTGACAGGCCCACTGTTTCCAAAAACCCAAACTGTTATGACACCTATAAAATGACAATGGTGGAGGTAAACAAGTAGCACATGGCTACTGCACGAGGGTGGAATTCAGCATGACAGGGAAATAAACATCCAGTCAGATGATGGGTGTAATTCTACTACATAACTTCATTTGTTTACTATGTTGACAAAACAGAAAATGTTGACGCCAAGGTTATTTCAATTTGAATATATGTACTTCAAGTCATGTCAGATATCTATGTCTGATTTTTTTTGAGTGCATATTAATACACACATTGATATGTATGCATGTATGCAATAGTCAAACAGTTTAGATTATCCCCTAAGCTGCTATAATTTATTCTGCAGAGGATCATGGCGGTAGATGTGCATGGTAGTAGAGTATGTTAGTAGCAGGAATTCCTTTAGATACAGCAGCACACTCATTATGAGCATGAAAGAGAGAGCAACTAATAATTTAAACACCTGCTACTGTATGTATTTACTAGTTTTGATCTCAACATCGAACACTTAACTTTTTGGCCCTACATCTACTGCTTTGTACTGTTAAACTCTTCTTAGTAAACAATATGTATTGTAATATCAGGATGTACTTGAAGCATTTCTCATGTCACTGACGTAACTCCACAAGTTCCATTCAGCTATAATGCAACAAAAGTATCTATATGGCCTCCCTAAACTAAGACTTTAGTCCCATTGTGGTAATTAAACTCCACATTTCTCATCAAAAGCTACTCAACTCATTCAACAACTCTGGTTAAACAATGACAAATGCTGATGTTAAGTTTAAATCACTGTAAAACAACAAAGCGTCAGAATTCAACTGCAGCCTTCCAGAAAGAGAATACAAAGTGAATTGATCATTAAAAGTTTCATCGTTTTATGTTCCTGGAGATTGTTAAGTCAGCAATAAAAACTGGGAGGTGCTTTGGTCCAGGTGTTGATAAGAGGAATATATACCAGCTAAGTCATCATATTGTGAGTGAAGAAGAAAGTGCAGCCTGTGACAGCACGCTTCAAGACTTCGCCTTTCAGGTGCAAGGATTCAGTGACTTCTAATGTAGTGCTGTCATTACTGTGGAAGGATGTTACACCTGCACCTATAGGAATCATCCAAGACGCTCACAATGGGAAGCTGGATCCCACCTGAAAATGTTGGTGAGTGAATATTTAAACCTGAAATACCAAATTTGTTGACAATTTTCAAGTTATTTATAATTAAAGTATGACTTTAAAGTCATTTTCGTCTCTTTCCATTAGCATACAAAGAACTTAAGATCTTGCTTGCTGGTCCCAGACGGACAGGCAAGAGCTCTACTGGGAACACCCTGCTGGGCCAGGGCCAGTTCTTTGACATCAGAGGAGGCGGAACTAGCACCTCTGCCAGCTCTGTCACCGCTGGGCATCACATAACTGTGGTGGATGCACAAGGTTGGGGTTCGTCTGAGGAGTTTGTGCCACGAGAGGAGAAAATTGAAATGCTGAGAGCACTGGATCTGTGTGGTCCTGAAGGACCTCATGTTGTTCTGTTAGTGATCCCTCTGCTGGACTTCACTGAGGCAGAGAGAAGAGCGGTGGAGAGGAGGATGGAGATCTTAACCTCTGCAGTCTGGAGACACACGATGGTGTTGTTCACTCTCGGAGACTGGCTGAGGGGAAGTGGGCGCAGTGTACAGGAACACATCCAGTCAGGAGGCCCTGCCCTGCACTGGCTAATGGAGAAATGTCGCTACAGATACCACGTGTTGGACAACAAAACAAACGCCTCTGGCCAGAAGGAAGGATTAAAGCCAGGGGGGAATGGACAGGTAGGGATTTGGCAGAGGAAAGATGTCAAGGAGGTTCAAAGGAAGGACAGAGGAGCTGAAAAAGATCAGAGAAAAGAAGGAGTACAGGAGCAGGTGAGAGAGCTGTTGAGTAAAGTGGAGGACATGCTGCTGGAGAATGGGGGGTGGCACTTCTCCCTTCACATGTACCAAAGGCTGGAGGAGGAATGGAGCCGCAGAGAGCAGCAGCTGAGAGCTCAGCTGGAGGCAGAGATGAAACTGTGGGAAGTGGGAAGAGTGAGGAGAAAACAAGAGCTGTCGATCAATATGGAACCGGAGCAGGAGCAGAGGTTAGAGGCAGAAGAAAAACAGCGGGAAGGCAGCCCGAGGAAAGAGAAAGACGAGTGTGTGGAGAGGAAGATAAATAAAGTGGAAGATAAAGAGGAAAAAGTGAAGGCAGAGCTGAGGAGGCAGAGCAGTGAAGAAGAAGACATGTGCAACACAAGCTCTGACGGCGAAGGAGAGAGGGAGGACGGAAGGAGAGCAGTGATGGAAGGGGAAAAGGTGGAGAGCACTGAAGTGAAAACTCGAGTGTTGGTTCCATGCCAGCCTAATGGAGGGCAAAGGTTAGCATTTAGTCCAATCAGAAGGCTTGCCTAAAGTAACTATGAACACAGTCACTTGTTTTAGTCACTGGACAGATTGACTCAATTTCAACTGCTGCAATGACCTTACCAGCAGTTCTGTAACACAAGCAGTCACCAGTGACACATTTATTCTTTCATGCGGATCCACTGAATCTTTGAAAACTACTGTCATGTTTTTACCAACCAGCAATAAACCTAAACAAAACGGTAGATACTGACAGGGCTTCAGAGCACAGACTGCAGAGTATTCTTGTTACCCATTGTTATAGCTATTTTCTGCACTACAGGGACCACTGCCCTCACTCTAAAAATAAAAACATTTAAAAAGAATATTTTTGTAAAAATATTTTTTCTTTCCTGCTGAGTTCCATGGGAACACTCCTAGAATAAAACCAAATTGATACAGATGTTATTTTAGTGAGCTTTTGAGATGCTTGAAAAGGGATTTGGGACTATTTTGCTCGGTTTTCAGTTTTAGGCTAAGCTAACTAGTCTTGTCATTTAACTCCTGGACCCAAAGCAATGTCAAATGTTTCATGACTGCACATGAAAGACTAAAGCAGTATAAACCCTCTAAAGATAATGTAAAGCAATTTTGTCTTTTTCATATAATCACATGTTGCCAACCTTGTAAACTCCTATTATGTACCATCTATTGATAAGCTATAAATCTGCACTGCTTAATAAATAAAGTCTGTTCAATGCTTTGTGGTGTGTATTGTTATGACTGTGGTGAATCTAACACAGCAGGGGTGCTTAAATTGGAATAGCTCTGCTACTGAAATCATTAGGAACGTGAGACACTGTGTGATCCCAGACCTCAGCTCTCTCCCTAATTATCTAAAGTTCATTCCCTAAAACTGCAAACATTTACAAAATGTGAGACTATGCAAAACTCTTTCATACTCAAGTAATTAAAATTTTCTTTTCTTGAGAAAACTAAAAAAACCTGTTATCTAAGAATAAAAGTGTAAATTAGGAATGGTTTCTAAACACTGAGGGTATCATTAATTTTTGTGGTTTTTTTGCCCTTTCGAATGGTAAAAAATGAAACAGTCCTTGTCACTACATGCAGATCTTTATGGCAGAGCTGAAGGACGTGTGGTCTAGCACCCATTTCATTACATTTGAACAAACTGTCATTTGGCTTCAGGGGAATTGCTGTCTCTCCTCGGCTGACACAGACAGTTAATCCTCATCTCTGGCTCACATTCACGATGCCAGGCAAAGTCAGTCGTGTTGTAACCAATGAGGTCAGTCTTGACCCGGACATCAGGCAGCACCAGAAAAGCCCATTTCAAGTGCACATAATCAGACACAAAAAAGTAGAGTAATAAAAGAAAACTACAAACACGGCCCAACGAGTTTGAGCTGGTGGGTCAGTGCTTTCTCGTTTTTTGGGAGCAATAGAAAGATTTTTTAACAGTTTTAATTTGTGAAGTACAACAGGGCATCTGCTGAAACATACATGCTTTATGGTTTTTCTCAGCATCTTCTTTAAATTAGATATGGAAATTTGCTGTGAGGAGTCTTGTGTGCTTCTCCACACACAGGCCACTTCAAGATACAGTGTGTTTACAGGGTTTTATTGCAACTAAACAGCACAGCAGATGCTTTCAGCTGCCAGTTCCTCCTGCTTAGACACTGTAAGCTATTAGTGAATTTATTTGAGTGCATTTGGGTGGGATCAGATACTACATGCTTGTATTTGGATGGCACATGTTCGAGCTTTTATGAAAAAAATAACAGTTATTAGACATTGTTATGGAGCTGTTTAATGTTTAAGGCCCTGAAAACTGATTTTTTTTTTAATATCTTTATAGTGGTGATGAAGAAGCTTTTAAGGTTTAAAGTCACTCCACCAAATTTACACATCAAAGTGTGAATTACGTGAATGTTCAGAACATTCGTGCTTTCCGCTGCTGTGATATTAATATTCCTTCACTTTAAAATTTGTCTGCAATACGCTGAGATAGGAGGGTAAAGTTACATCTGCGGAGGCTGAGTTTTTATAAATAATGCCTGCATCTGTTGTTGTTTACACATTACACTGTAATTAATGTTTTTTTTAAAAATAGGATTAGAAATCAAGTTTCCAGGGGCTTTAGCATTTCAGAAATATATTTTATGGCCTCTTGTCTATTGATTTGACTCGAGAGACCAAGTTTGTAGTATAATCAAAAAGTATTAGTCTGTAAATTTTTATCTATCTAGTACATCAGTGCAGTAAAATTTCTCCCTCAAGGTCTCTATACTGACTCATCTGACAAAACCATAAATCAAGTGGAATTTGATATCAATTTGTCAATTTTATTGGGCTCCTTTGCACAAGATGACATTTTAGAATATGGTTCAAGTAATACTGTATTGCCTTATCAATTTTACAAAACTGATAATGTCCAAGTTTACCACGCCTGCTAGGCATAGACTATTTTATGGATTACACAATATATACAGCTGTTATCTATGCTTATATGAGGGCCAATTGAATGAAATTAGCACTCTTACGTAATATCAATGCTCACCATTGGTCAAGAGTCCATTCCTTTGTAAAAGAAGGGACACAAATGAGAGTAAAAGTGGACTTACCCATCTAACATTGCAATCATTTTCCAATTCAAAGACTTAATAATAACAGTCCTCTCCCAAAAATGCTATAAGCATCATCTTGGATCCACAAGCACCTTTTATCTGACATTTGTTTCTGCTACCGCTGGAGCCATGAGACAACAGTCCACTTCATGATGATTTTTAGCTGAAAGCCGAAATATTTTTCACTTTCAAAACATGTTCACCTAAACATGTGCATATAGCAGTTTAAAATGTCATTCTACTACATTGTATGTCTTGGGTCTGGTATGAAGCACTAATTACAAAATGCTGAGCACACAGGAACACGTGCAGGTAGACATGCCCTACTAACCTACTAAATCACAAATGTGAAGGTAGATACAGCGAAACTGTCGTCTTCTGAGCAAGTTCACATTAAACAACAGTAACTTAAAAAAAAAAATAAAATAAAGATCACTGATCAACAGACACTACTAGTCCACCGCATCTTAATGAGATAAAACTAGTCATTGGGGAAATAAAACATAAAAAATACACCTTTCAACAAATAGAAATCTTTTTTGATTACCATATTTTCTGGACTATAGGTTGCACCAGAGTATAAATCACTTTTAGCAAAAACAGCCTTACTCAACAGAAAAAACATGTAAGTTGCTTTGGTGTATGAGTTGCATTTCTAATTATACTAATTATAGCTGAAATTAGCCTGTGAAGAACATAGGCTAGGCAAAACAAGAGGCAGAAGAGCATTAGAAATTCATTCATCAGTGTCAAGTAGCGTTAAACAACTGCGCCAACCTCTCTCAAGTTGCCTGAATGTTGACACTCACTCCAAACTTTGTTTCAGCTGCAGACTTCATTACGAGCAGCTTGAAGTCTGCAGTATAGCTCTTTCTTTTGGGTGGCTTTTTTTTTTTTTTTTTTTTTTTTTACTTGTGTTACAGTAGGAGTTGTAGTTTAGTGTGAACAGACATGTTTTTACTTTTTCAGCAGGGCAGTATTTTTTTTTTTATTGAGTCAAGTGTGTCATCTAACGCTAGCGACTACTCAACATAATTACTGTAAATATACACATGTAAGTCACTTCTCTATATAAGTCACTTCTCTGTGTAAGTCAAGCCAGAGGAGTAAAAAAAGTGTGACTTATAGTCCAGAAAATACGGTACATGTTATTGTCTATCTTGATTATTTAAAATAACTAATTCCTTTTTAATTTATCTGGGTGGATTATTTAACATACAGACGAATAAATTCTTCTTGTCACCTGGTTCCTGATCTGTGTGTATAGGTGAACAGGTGAGTTTTTAATAAAGTAAGAGAGCACTGCCCAGTGTTTTTTTTTTTCTGTGTGTATTCATTTTAATTGACGAATGTTGTCATTTCTTTGTGAGGTTAGACAGAAGTTCTTAACGTGCTTCTAATTTCTCTTACACACTTTTCCTGGTTTTAGTCGTATACTATTCCACTTAAGACCACTGAGCTGAGCCCACCTGAAGAACCTATATACAGCTATTATGGTGTATTTCGAGGTGACTTCCTCTACTCCATTTTTAATATGGCACACTCCACAATGGATGTCATTCATCACGCACATACGCATACACAAGATTAAAGCACATTGATAAGGTTCTGTCGCAATCAATTCTTCTTGAAAGGCGAGTGGCCATGAAAAGCAAAGGGTAAAGTACATAGGGCAGAGAATGAGATTAGACTGAGTAGTATCTGATCATATCAATTCAAAAAAGGTTTTGTAACAGCACTTTGGGCTATAGTCCACATTACTGCCCCAACAGTCTAAAATCCCCAATAATCATGTCAGAATTACACTCTAATGAATATTAAACAAGGAGAAAAACTGTAACAACAGTCTCAACTCAACATTTCTTTTGTTCCAAGTAAGTTCAGCAGTCAGAGTATATGGCAGCGGACACAGTAGCAGTGTGGTTCTGGATAGGACTGTGGCAGCGCCGCCAACAGAGCGAGCTGCCATAGCTTCCAGAGGGCACAGAGCCCAGTGGAGGGAAAAGGGACGAAAAGATCATGTGAATTAGATAGAGATAAAGAAAGACAGATAAAATGATGGATAACTAGAGACAGAGTGACAGATAAACCAGAGGTGGGACAGTGGAAAGGAGGGACATTGAGAGACAATATGGACAAGAGAGAAAAATCCATAACTGTAACTTCAAAACTAAAAATATGAGAAACTCCAAGATACAGGAAAACAAAGGCAGAGATTGACTCTATGGTAGATCATAACAGCAGAGAAATAAAAACCACTAAAGGGATTGGTTCCAGATAGGAATACAATATCCTCAAAAGAAATTATTTCCACTACCTATATTGCAACCTTCACAATTTTGTATGTGGGGAATGACACACTCCTGCATTAAATTAAAAAAAACTAATATGCCAGTATTAAGTTTTGAGATTGTGAACACAAACAAGGAGCATAAAACAAAGCTTAATAAACTAGACAAATGCAGTGTTTTAAAGGTTCTGGGAGTGTCTGAATTGCATTTGCTGTTAGTTTTACACATATTATAGCCTCTGCTCAAAAGATTACTTTATTTGTACCTGAACTTTGTTTTGCAGCACATGGGGGATGGCAGTCCTCATTACTATCCAGCTAAACATGATATTTAGCCAAGTAGATTCACATCTCTCAAAAGTCACTTTCCCAACTACACCTTCACCTTTGTCAATGTCATCTGAAAATCAAAAAAGTCACTTTGCTGTAAGAGACACTCCACCAATCTGCCTGCTCAGGACCCAGCAGGAGTTCCACAATTGTGCCAGGTATAGCACACAATACATTATGAGGTTATTAGGTGTGACAGTTTCACACATCCAATAAGCCAACTCTCTCTGTAGTATTTCACTAGCAAAAAAAATTGTCTAGTAAATAAATGGTGCCCTTGGAGTTTATTTTTGTGATGTTTTATACACTTGGATGCTCATTTTTAGGCCAGATGGACATTAAAAACATTCAGATTAATATGTTGGTTAACTCTATAGTTCAATAACACACAGTAAAAGCAGATTTGTCAGGGTGTAAACTGTGATGTTTATCAGGATGCCATCTAGCCCCATGGGTTTAACTATTCACTTTCAAAATACTTACTATAAGTTTTTAAATCCATCATTTGGAGAGCCATGGAACAAATTTTATAAATCACTAAGTAATGCTGTCACAGAGGAACAGACACAACGTAAAGAAACTTTATCTTTGACAGCTGAAACCAGCAGTGTTACAGGTGTGAGGGTGTGAAAGAGATGACCGTCAGTCAGAGAGAAAAAAAATGCGCCCTCTGTTGTTCAACACCCACTTTTACATATTAGAAATTCATATCAGCCATCTGATTTTATTACCACAGGTCAGGCCATTTTGATAAGAAAGTGGAGGTTACTTTGGATGATTCTTCTATCAGTTTTCGGCACCAGTGTGTCATGTGCCAAAAGCAGCCAGTCAGTGTGTAGTATCAAACTTATGACGTTTATAATTTCTCTTTACTTAAGCTTCATTAGAGTGTTTCAGAACAGAATCGAGTTGGAAGGGTTCATATAAAATACATGTTCATTTAACACAGTTAGTAATGTGCAATAAGGGAGCTTCCTTTATATCTCAATTTAGACCATGACCTTTCTTTCATGATTAACTTCCCAGTATGTGGGTTGAGGCAATGTATGTCACAATGTAAGAAAGTTTTCAACTTAAAACACAATTACGTGTACTTCAGATATTGTGAAAGATATTTTGAAAAAGCGTGTCAACTAGGGGTCATATCTTGCCCTAAAAACAAATTTTCACTGGCTTTCTTGTGTCATTTTGTGTTGAAACAGAGCAAAAGGCCAGAGCAGGCCATTTCAGCCCTAAGGAGAAATGTGACAGAGGCCAGACACAGCCTTGCACAACCACATCGGGTTGTCAGTCTCCAAGTTACAGCATGCAACACGGTTGTTAAGAGTATTCAAAACGACACTTAGCGTTGAGATTAGTAAAGAACACTTATGTGCACAGTAAAAAAAAAAAGAAAAGTGGAAAATGTTGGCCAACTACACACTGAGCTGCAGATGGTTTGCTTTTAATTACATTTCTTAATTCAATTACAAGCAAAATGCTGAAATCTACAAAGCACAATGTACATCACAGCCTGGTTTTATTTGATGCATGGCTTTGATCAGCGAGTGTCTGTGACTCATCACAGCTTAAATTAACCTGATGTTGACAGAAACAGAAATCTGCGAGGCATTTTTCGAATCAGAATCAGGTTTACTGCCAAGTATGTTGAACACGCAAGGAATTTGACTCTGGTGCAAATTTGTTACTTTATCAGAATAAAGGACAGACAGCTGACTACTGATCTGCTGCACTGACAGTGGCAAGAAACACACAAAGAAATGTGATAACCCTGTGGAATAAAGGTAAAAAGGACACTGAAAACTAACGTGAATACATCATCAAAAGATGAAGTAGGGTGGAGTTGCTTTGCTTCCTTTTGATGTGGACAGCTTATCATCACTGAGGTGAAAATGAGGATAATGTCAGGGTGGCTGTCCAGCAGCTGAAGCCCAGTGGAGGCTGGGTGATGCAGCAGGAGGAATGGCCTCAGAGATCGGTTCACACCAGACATCCTGAGACTATGGCTGAACTGAAGTGGTTCGATAAAGAAAAATGGCCTAAATTCCTCCTGCAAGTTGGTCTGCAGCTACAGGAAGCAGTTGTTTGAGTGTAATGCTTCCAAAGGAGGATCGACCATTTATTAAATCCAAGGGTTCCACCAGCAGTTTGGTTTTTTTTTTACACTTGTGACCTACATGGAAATCAGATTGCATTTTTTAATAATTAAAATTTAATGCCAAAGGGTTCAGATACTTCATTTTTCTTGTTCTAGTGTGGAAATACACAGAATGATGAGGAAAATATGAAAAAGTGCGTGAGTAATGCCACTTATTAGGCAGAGTAAAAGGATAGTGATGAGACAGTTTTGCGCAACGCACTCCACCCTAAAGAGCTCCAGTAAAGCAGCTCAGTGGCACTCAGACAACTACCTATGTGTGAAGATGGGAAACAGGGAGTTGCTGGAAAAGACTGAGCCTGCTCTGTCAACTTTCCATGGTTAAGAATGCTGAAGAAAGGGTTTTCAAGGACATAAACAAAATCCATTACATCATGTCTCTGTTCTCCATTGCAAAGGACAGAATTCCTGAGAGCTAATGCAAACCCCTTCACCTGACTGAAGTCATGACATCATCCTCACAAGATGTGCAAACAGGAAACGATAAAAGAAGTGTTGTCATGGGAACGGGGCAACATGTTTTTAATGGGAACAGACGAACACAGATCAGAGCGAGTTCACAGACAGACGTTAATTCGGTTTAGTTTGGCTGCAAAAGGAAACAGCTACTCAAACAGAAAGATAGTGACTGAGCTTTCAGCGCCTACAGGTGCCTCTTACTGGACTCCTGGCTTGTCGTGCAATAACACAGTGTTCACTGACCAAGTGAAAACACGTCCAATTCAGCAGCGTCACAGAAAAGAAGTGACGTGAATGAAGTAACAAATTGGGTGAGTTTCATTCACCAGGCAGAAGAATGCCAAAGAGAGAAAGAGAGAGAGAGAGAGCTGAGAGACCTTTAAATAGAACTGGATCTGTGAGAGGACACAATGGAATCCAGCCTATCAGAAAATTGGTGGTGTCAGGAGGCCAAATTGAAGTGTTGATTAGAGGCTGATCCTACAGCACCCTGAACAAAGAGTGAAGGAGAAGAGAACTGGGGAGGATTATCTTGCTCTCATTCATTACACAGATAAAGAGGGATTGGATCTCCCCGATAATAATACCAGACCTGCATAGGTCACACATATGTGTGCATGTGTGCTGGTGGCAAATTTAATAAATGAAATGTCCTGAATCGGTACTCACTAAATCCTCTGGCATCAAAGTCCAAACCCTTCTGGTCTTAACTTCTTTTTATGAAATGCATTTATTCCACAGAAAATAAAATGTTGCATGAGTTGCATAAAAATGTTGATCACTTCTGTCTGAGAACAGCGTGGTTTACAATCCCAGTCTAATCTGAGGCATCGTTTAACTTTAGCATTTATGGTTTTGTAAAAAGCGACTGCTGCACTTTCAAAGCTGATTTCAGCTTTCCTCGCTTGTGTAAATTCCTTTGAATCTCCATTGGCAGGTGTTGTGGTGCATAACTGACTGCAAAGCAAAGCTGATCCATCAAATGGTTTTATTGCTGTTCACAGTGTATTTTTGGAAGTTGGTTGCATTGAAATGAGTCTCCAAGAGACTGACCTGCTGCTATAAATGATGTGGAGGTAATGACCCAATACAGTAAATGCATTACCTTTCCACCAGTACTTGCATGTCTCTCTCTCTTACACTTAGACACACACACTGGGTAGAACAGATGAGGGGAAATGGTTCAGCCCTGACAGAGAGCCAGTATAAATGGAGAGATAATCAGGTGTGAAATCACTCTGCTTTTCTAATTCAGGCTATCTCTCATCTTCTCTCAGTGTCTCCCACACACAGGGACATTTCTGTTTTACACAAAACTAATAGTACTAATCACAAGGCTTTTATCACTCACACTGGCAGTACAGTAGGGAAATGCTAAACTGTGCCTGGGGATTCCAGTGCTTTTTCTGTCTTCCTCTCCCACAGTGGCATTTTAGTCCATTTTTATTCCTTCATGTTCTTTACCTGAGCGACACATTACTCTCCTGTTGTTCATTTCCTCTCGATCTGTCGTTTATCCCCTTCTCTCCTCCATCTCCATCTATCCCTCCATCGGTCCCTCTGTCTCTATGCAACTATGTTAATGTGAATTATAATGTGGTAAAATAAACAGGAGAAATACAAATTACATATAAATGATTCATTCAGCTAAGAAATGATGCAAGGTTGAAAAACCTCCAATTTCTCCTCGTGGGTGTGTTTCAGTTTTTTTTAATTTTATTTTTTTTTAATCAATTGAAAGTTTAGAGTAAAAATAGTCACTTGACAGTTGGTAACTAAGCTACCGAGCCTGGCAGTTTCTGTCAGCAAGAAAACAATAGATTTGGTGTTGCTCATTTGCTCATCAACTCCTTGGCCAGTTTAAGTAGATTTGGTGTGGAGGCAGATCACCCTTTCACTGTCAACGGAAACCAAGTGTTGTTGCTCAGCACACCCTGCTGTGTGAAACAGAGACAAAGGTAACCCAGCGACGCAGCTGCCAAGAGTGAGGGAAATCTCAACTTCATGCAACGACTGTGTGACGGAGTTTGGCGACAGCGGGGCGGGAGCCAATCGAAATTATCTCGATTCCAGTGGAAAGGAAAGCAAACAAATTTTTACCACACAAGAAGAAGCAGGAATAAAAAAAAAAAAAAAGTTTTTTACTAACCCACTACAGTGAGAGAATTTTCTACACAACAGAGGAGAAACTTACAATCTCTAACTTCCCAGTTCTTTAAGACTTGTTGTTAGCAAGTTACAGAGTTATAAAGAAGGATGAGAGCAGAGAATGTAAATAATGTGCCCAACACAACACACAACTGAAGCTTCTCCAGAGCCCAGAGACAGCCGACAGCTTTGTCTCTGTGTGTGTGTAAACACTCAGTAATGGAGTAAAGTAGCGTTATTAACTGTATTAAAGGTATGTAAAGGGAAAATTCAGTAACAAACAAAAACTCGAATTACCTGCTCATCAGGTAATCACCAGGCTACTGTTCCATAACTGATTACTACCCATTTCCATTGCATCACAAAAGAAGTTGCATTCAAAAGGATACATTTCACAACTATTGTGTTGTATAAAAAAGACCTCCAGTTCTGAGCTTTTACAATCTGTGATGCACCCAGGTGAAGGTGTTGGCAGACAGTTGCCATAGAGACAGCTATATCTGTGATCACTATTATAGCGATGGTGCAGGTTTCTTTGGGCGGAGTGTACATTGAACCAGGAGCTAATTGAGAACAATTCATCCTGGTTTAAAATGTGTCTTTAGTCATCTTTGCGTGTTGATCACAGGCCTGGGAATTGGTCTAAAGGTCAGGAGAGGTAGCACTGGTGTAATACCAACCTCGGTCTTCAGATGGTCATTTAAGTATGATCAACTCTTAGGCACCACTTAACAATAGGCCTGAATAAAAGCTGATTGGCCCGGCCTGGCAGCAGCTAGCAGCATGTAACATCACATGTTTACTCTGTGTGCTACTGTTGTTACCATCATTGTAGGAATTGCACTTTAAATTTGTGAGTGTGTTTTTGAGACTCATTCATATTCCAGCAGACTTACACTCACTAATCAGTCTTAATTCTACCCTGCAGCTTTTCATCAGCATCCAGTCTCTCCCCTGCATCACTCGTCTCTGTGCAGCCCACTCCTTCGTTCCTCCAGCACTTATCACTGCACGTGATTCCACTGAACTGACACAAGTCGCTTGACATGACTTTCAATTTGCCTCTCACTCACTCGTTACACATCTCGTCTTCTTCATCTCTAATGTCACTTCTTTCTTTTTTTGCCTTTCATCATCCTGTCTCTGTCACTCCTCATTCCAGTGGCCACTGTGATCCGTGATTTTTCTCACATCTCGCTTCTGCCTGTGTCACGCTGTCCATATATTTTGGTTTATTCATCTTACATTCTCTTTTTTTTTCTTCACTCACTTTTGTTTCTTTTTCCATACTTATGTCTGTAGACATCTTTTTTTCCCCTCAATGTTAGACTCTAGACAGAATGCGAAAATCACCATCTTCACTTTCCAGCCTTAAACGTTTCTCTGTTCTCTTACATGTCATCATATCATTCTCCACCCTTAGTTTTTCTTTCTCCAGCTTGTTTTATTTTTCATGTTTCTCTTTGTCTTTTTTCCTCTCTCCTATATTCATCTCTGCTGTTAAATGTTTGATTATGGCTGCACTGAGATGACACCAGTGTTCCCTGCCAGAGCCAGGGGCGTTTAGATCTCTAAGCAGAGGATGAAAAAGGAAACATACAGCAATATAAGACAAACAGCTCAGACTTTTCTGTATCACATAATCTCGGTTGATGTAGTTTTCATTTAGATCGTAAATTGGCCGCTAAAAAGATTAACACAATTGGTGTTGATAATGTGATTTGTGTGGTTAATAGCGCAGGTGCAAACTGCACAACAAACACAGTTTAATTTATCACTCCAACCTGAAATGGGCCGAAGTTAAATCACTTTAAGGGCACTCAAAATCAGGGTTTACCTGGCATTAATAGAAAACACACATCAAATACTTTTCTTTGTGCGTCTATACAAAGCCTGGGCTTTAGCGAGAAGCTGCCGATGGCTGGTCTGAATGTGCCGGAGCTTCAGGGGAAATGAATAAGAGGAAAAGAAATTTTAAAAATCAGCCCAACAGAGACGAGCATGCACGTGGTAGTGAAAAGCAGATTGAGACACATCAGGAAAGCATAAAAGGCAAGTCATTATGCCTGAGGCTAGCAGCTAAGTTAAGCTAAAGCTCTAGCCTATTGACAGAGCAGCATTTAGTGTGAAACTGAGTGCTAGCGTGTTAACTGCTAGGCTGCCACTAGAAAGCTGAGTCACTGCGTTCAACAGGATTTATGATTGAAAAGCTCATGTGCAAACCCGTAGCGGAACATGAAACTCCAGTGCAGGAACCAAACAAAGCTGAGGCAAACCTAATCTGTAATCTGTAAAGAATAAGCTGTTAAAGGTGCAGTTCGCCAAAATGAAAACATCTTTTCAATTACGGTAAGTGGAATGTATATAGCTAAATATGAAAAATTATTTTGAAAGTAGTTTTTACCCAGAATTTCCCCCAGAGTTGCACAGGATAATCCCCAGACCTCCCTGTGGGCGTTTTAAGTTGAAACATTTTTCCAGTAGGAAGTGGTAAGAGTTGTTTATGGGAGGACATGCTGCTGTTGAGTTTCCTAATGTCATTTCTCAGTTCTTTGAGCAGCACAAATTAACTTTTCATCTTCACTGTACTGCAGTGGCGGCAGAAGTCTGAATATGTCATACCCTCAGCAGAAAAAAAAATGTAAATATCAGCGTGACTTAATGTCACGAGGAGTCAATGACAATGTTTTCTTCTGATTTGATTGAAGCGACACTTTAACCCAAATCCTATTTAAAACAAAAACAACCATGATCATTCTGGAAATCACCAGTAAGCTGCTATGGTGTTGTCTGTAAGATCAACAAACCAAGAAATAACTAATTTAAATTTAGATCACTTAAGGGAATTTTTGGTTTTAAAGAGAAACTAAGCTTTTATGCTGACATGTCTGTTTAAATAAAATCTTCAGCATGGGCAATAGTTTAATTCATTCTGAGGCAGAATAGACTGATGTCTTTATTTGAAAACACACAAGTTATTTGATTTCATTAAATCAAATTCCATTTTATACTTCACACTATTTATGCTCAGCATTTTTTTTACTGAAGTAGCCATTTATTTTCAGTAATTATCTTTCTGCAAAGGAGGTTTCATCAATACTCCATACTGAGTCCAACATTCCTGCTCCACATTCAAATTGCCGACCTATGGATATCTATAAAGTCAGTTTGTTTGGTTTCACTGTGATCAGACACAATGGGGTGCATTTGGTGTGTCTCTAAAAAAAACCGCTCTGCACTACATGGGACTAAATAAGGCTACCTCAGGGTGCCATGTCCTTTGTGTAAATAAGATGGTCATGAATGGATCTCAGCGTTGTGTGGTGGGGAACAGGTAACTGCATACAGCAGCAGTAATGGGTTTAGGTCTGACCTGAAGTGTGTAAGCTCATGTGACGCAGGTTAAACAGTAGGAAGCAGGGAGGGAGGTCCAAGTGTCAGGCCAGCTTAGAGGAGAAAAAAACGTAGTCACACTGACATCTCATTGACAGATCTGCTGGAATGTGATGCCTAAAGAAGCCTGCAGTTGTAAACAATGAAGTATGAATTTATCTTTGCCAATAAAACACAGTATTAGCATTTGTGTCCGCATGCTACACATGCCATGTTTATTTTAGCATCCCCAGAGGTATAGTGGATGTATGTGTTTGATGATGTTTCACGGAGTGCAGTTAAAACAGACATAAACGCGCGGTGTGATGCAATGCAGTTTTGACACTTTTTTGAAAATATGACGATTCCCCCTTCCTCAGGAAGCGGATCAACTGAGTGTCAGTGTCACGCTGCTTCACTCACATCATCCCACACAACTGCACAGTTCTGCTAGCTCTCTACTTTCTGTCCTTATTGTTCACACCCGCCCTCTTACTGCTTTTGTATTCTGGCTTCATCCTTCTCTTGATATAACTTCAGTGTGTTCAATTCTACTTTTAGATTTCTAATCCTGCTTTCACTTATTCTCACTGCTGGAACGTTCTTAACCAGTTTTTCTTCCATTCTGTCAAGCGAAGCCTCATCTTTTTTACTTGTCTTTCCCACTTTTCAACCCAGCTTCCCTGTTCCACACTGTCCTCTTCTGTTTTTGTTTCCCTGACAGTCTCTGAGGCAGTAATGACTGCTCCTGTCATCCAGTCAGCTCGGCCGTCTGCGGCTGAATTGGTTTGTGCCAGTTCATGCTTAATCATATCACATGTCAACGTTATAGCAACCAGGGAAAAAAAGAACACACTTACATTAGTCTCATCACTACAGAATTAAAAATATAATTTCTTCAATTGAAGTCAAAGCCGATCTGCTAAATTGGATTCATAATGTTATCGCCTAAAAACAGTGAGAATGTATGTGCCCAGCAGTGAGTTCAAATGATTCAGAAAAGGTATGGATGTATAATTTGGGTGGATATGAGCTGATAAGGAAAGAGTTTGCAGTGGAGTTTGGTGCAGTGTGTGCTCAAGTACAAAGAGAGGAGAGAGGAAGAAACGGAGAAAGACAGGAAGTGCCACACATCATGGCTGAAGCTAAGACAGCTTGCTTTGTAGTGAATCAAAGCACCGCTAATTGGTACAATTATAGAGACAGGACAAGAGAGAATATGGAGCTGTGTGTGTGTGTGTGTATATGTGTGTGTAAGAGAGAGAGAGAGAGATGCACACACACACATTAGACAGAAGCAGATGACAGTGTGCTTCAAGGTATATACCAGGTAAAGATGCTGTTTATGTAATGTAGCAACAATTACTGTAAGTGAAATACTGTGTACTTTCCCAAATAAGAATTTGTTTCCCCCCGAGATGGAAGAACAGAAATATTTACATCACATTTACAGGATAATGCAACTTGAACCTCGCTCAGCATTTATTGGCATTAGTTCTTATTGCCATGATTGCTTCTGTATAAATTTTCCAAAACTACCATGAGCCTGGAGTGCTCCTGGTTTTGTGTCTCACTGATAAGTGTTGTGTTACTGTAGGAATGGGAGCAATGATCTAAGGTGGGGCTAAGTGATGATCAAGTGCTTAAGGTGCAGCGGCGTCCGGGCCGGAGTGATGAGAAATACAAACAGTTTGTGGAGTGGAGACACCTCGTCTATAAATCTCTTTTTAATACCCCGCAGTCATGTTGTTTCCCCTCACAACAATAATTCACAAACAATCCAATAGTCGCTTCTCATAGGAAGGCCTGTTAGATAAAGTCATTACTGACCTACCCAGAGGAATTTTCATGACCAGACAGAAACACACTCATTGAAACTCAGAGTAGATTTATATGTCAGACTTATTGAGGTTCACACACATTTCACAAATAAGCAATTACCATGAGAAAATCAGCAAACGACAGCTGCATATAGTAGTGCACCCTGGCTGATCACATACAGCTGCTTCGCAGCTCGTACAGACTCAAATACTCATCGGATGGCTGCAAGTTATGACTTCATTCACACTATCCGAGTCTACTGTGGCCACACAAGCCGATTCAATTCAAAACTGATATTGAACCAGGCCGCTGCACCAACTGTAATCATGCCGTTTGCCCACTGCAACAGAGATAGCACACCCAAGGCTGTTTACTTCACTTCTGAATTGAATCTTGAGACACCACTCTCACCACTGTACAGACTCAGAGCAGCAGCACAAAGCTAAAAGAACTCTCAGCTATGAACATGGTTATATGAATGAAATGACAAATCAAAAGCAGTGTTTTACATTTGGTGGTCCAAACGGATTTCCCCTACCTAAGGCCTGTCTCCCAATAAGGCCTTTGTCTGTCTGTTTATACACACACAAACAATTGTTTCCAGTTCTCATGGGGACTTTACACTGACTTACATTCATTTTCTAACCTCAACCTAAGTTTATCTTAACCCTAAAACAAGTCGCCATTCTAAAATTCAATAATTTACATGGTGGCCACCAGCATCTGAATGTGTAAACATGTTTCAGTCCCGCATACATACACACACATCGTTTCATTTATTTTGTTTGAGTATTTTAATGCATGGTTGCATAACAGCTTTTAAGACTGATTTCTGACAGGAGACAAACGTTTTAAGACCTGGTCACACTGGTGTTTCTGCGTCGGTTTCGTGTACACACATATCCCTGCCTGCCTCCTTTCTCCCACCTACACCCTCTTCTCCTTTTTTCCTCTTACACTGTAAAATACACCTATCAGGAGAAGCTTTTTAACCATCACTCTCCTCCCTGCATTAAGCTTTGTACATTTTCAACAGTCAAACCTCATTTCACAGTATTAAGTGTATATACTTGTAGAAGCAAGGGCTTTGCATAGACTCAATACTCTCCATATTCTCCTAGGTGGGCCATCACACAGACTTTGCATGAAATTCAGGAGATGGCTCCATAAATGGAAAATGGCTGAGGTGGGATGCTTTCAACACTCCAAGTAAGTACTTTGAACTAAGCCAGGGTGAGGGAGATGAGCAGACATGACACACACACATTGAGGCAAGTCTTAAAATCATCCAAGCATTTTTAATTTTGATTCATAATCTAGTTGTCCATCTGCAATTTCCAGACCAAAGCATCAGATTTAAAAGTGAAACTACAACTTTCTACTCACAGGGTAAAAAACAGAGCCTTGATGCCATGTTGACCCACAGGAGCAGAGAACTTCTAAATGCACCCTGTTGTGGTTTCAGATTAGACAAATGAAGCAAGCAGAGTAGGCCCTTCCAAAGTCAGAGCATAAGCATGTTTTCATAACACACACTTCTTGCAGGTGTGTGTCCATGTGTGTGGGTGTCTATAAAGTGGGTCTCTGAGAGCTCTTCTAAAAAGTTGTCACTGTTTAGACTGGATGTGAGGAAAAACCAGTCTCTTCTTTCATAACACACATGCACAGAGACAGTGGGAGGATTGGAACAAAACGCAGAGTCTCCTGAGAGCAAGAGTTATGAAATTCAAATACCTAAACCCAAAGCATGCACGGCAACATCCAGAACTGCTCCTTCTGAATTCATCTTCCTCTCATACCTCAAAAACAGAGACATAACTTCTTCATAGTGGTCTACAGCTTTCTACAAGGACTATTTAGAGCAGAATAAACTACCCATGAAAGTGACCTAAAAATGATAACTAAAAGAACCAAAATAATACAGAATGATAGCTGTGGGTACGCTTGCACAAGACTGCATATGAGAAATTAATTGCCTTAGGTACCTAGCCCAGGGTCTGCTCAGTAATATCTGGCAAAATGAGTCTGAGAGAAGCACTAAGAGAAAATGAACTTCATATCCAGTAGCTCAGTTCCTGTAGCTCTTAAAGATATATTAACATATTTAATGGAGGTCAGTCGTGAGGTAACGTTTTTAATCTCCTCCTTTGCTGAGGTCAACATGTCTGCAGTTATCTATTATCGTTATTATATAAAGGTTCAGTAGAAATCAACTTCAATATTTTCCAAGTGAACTAAGCAGAAAGGGCAAATTCACAATAATGGATTATTTTATTCACAAATTTGTTTTTTTTTTTTTTGAAAAGAAACGACATTTCTACACTGACCACACAGGATGAGCAGTTAAACTACCACTTCAACTTTTCCTGTGCTGCTCATCCTAGTGTCATCATTACCATGAACATTGCAGAACAAATGGCTTGCCAAACCAACTTTCAACCTAAGCCACACACAAAACAAAAAAACTGTGTCGAATGCACAATTTCAGTTTACACACTTACAAAATAAGGTTAGATCTTACCACAACCCAGGACACAGTCAGTCTAGGCTACTGCAGCTGGTTTTCCTTTTCGTGTATTAACACCTAACTTTGTCTCTGACGTTGGAAGATTGTTCAGCAGATACACTTTTTTTTGTGTTAAATTAAGAAAATGTGTTATCAGTGTAGCATGTGTTACTTACGATCCAAGCCGTTGATGTACTTCATGGATATCTCACAATGTCCCCACACAGCACTGACGATGGGGTACAACTTCTTGCCCTTCAGCCCTCTAAACGCCACTCCTAGATACTGTCCATCCACCATGAAACTCAGCGTCCCTTCGTCCATGTCCAGAATAACAAGTATAGAGTCTGGTAGCGTGAATGACTCCTCAGGCTCCAGAAAACATGGGTAAGACGGCAGCGAGCTGTGGGCTTGGTTCTTACTGTCATGGTAGAGTCGGTTACGTCCCAGATCCCAGCCCCATGACTCGCAGTCTGACCCCACTAACGCTGTGTATCCAACAGAATGTAATGGAGCTTCTGAGGTTGCCACTCCAACCACAGCATGGGTGCCTCGCTGCCGGACAGGCCAGTGAATCTTCCACACATGGAGACCCCTTGTGTATCCAACCCGCCCTCGGATGCAGTCTGTGCTCTGAGCAACCGGATGGCGATGAAATGTCAATTTATCATCGTCTTTGATGAAGATGTTGAGCGAGCGGTCATCGGGGTTCCATGCGTGACGAAGCTGGGTCTCTAGTCCAGCACATGGCATGTCCAGTAGGAGGTCCAGCCTGGGAGGCTTGGAGAAATCGGGGCCCCTCAGTTCTGGATGCTGCCGACGATGAGCCAAAGGCCGGTAGGATGGGGAGTTACTGCTTTCCCCACGACCATCTACTGATTTAATGCTGCCAGAGATCTTCTGGCCCATGACTGCAATGGAAGGGTTGACACAAGGAAGTGGGGAAGGTGGTATTCGTGCAGGTAGGTGCTGCGCTGCCTAGAGCTTGACGTTACCTCATTAATGCGATGCAGCTGAGGTGATTGTTCCTGAGGTGAGAGTGGTGGAGGGAGATGATAGAGGAGATGATGAATGGGAAATTGATGTGTTCTGATTTCATGCCACAAATGTCTTCAAAAAGACATAGCTGCTGCTGCTCCTGTTGAGAGAAGGACCAGAGAAAAAAGGGTTAAAAAAAACTATTAATTATTACCCCCTCTAAATTGTCAACCACTGCTACTTTTCAGCATCGGAACAAGAGATACAAAGAGATAACGATTGGAGGAGCAAGTAAGAAAAGGCCACCGGTTGCAAAAGTGTTAAAACTCCTTGTTTCACAGATTTTGTGTGGCTTTGTTAGGAATATACAATGAACAGGATTGCAAGCACATTAACACACACTGGTACACATACACACACGTCTTCTGACTTACTGCATCCTCCCAAATGGCTCATATGCCAGTACCAATGTATTCACGCAACCCTCCGAACATTCCCCAGTTGTGCAACATTGGCCAGATTTGAAGCTGCAGTCTCTCATTTAGATAATGCAATTTTAATTAGTGTTAGTGTGCAAAAATATCAACACTATCGGAGTAAAACAAAAACACCAGGTAATTTATAACCATTAGTGTGTGTAAGAGTTTATAGTTTAA
Source organism: Mastacembelus armatus (assembly GCF_900324485.2). Taxonomy (NCBI): domain Eukaryota; kingdom Metazoa; phylum Chordata; class Actinopteri; order Synbranchiformes; family Mastacembelidae; genus Mastacembelus; species Mastacembelus armatus. The sequence goes on along the minus strand of NC_046649.1, from coordinate 10,751,167 downwards.
TCTTTATAGATAGTATTTGTAGTATATTAAGTGACAAATGTGGCCGGTAGCTCTGTGATCTACATTACTGCTCGACAAGTCAAATTCTAGTGAACAATAACTGTGGTTAATATTATGGTTTCATTTTTAGAATGTAATTTCCACTTTTGTGTCATTGTCTGTGTAATATATTATTTTCCACTGTGGGTGAGATTTGGTTTAGTTTTTACTCAGTTTTAGTTAAATTCACTTCCAGTTTTGGTTCTTTGGAGTATAGATGAAACAAAAAAAAAAAAAGATGTGAAACAGTTTTAAAAAAAAGGACTGTTTCATGTTGAATTTCTGTTTATTTAATAAAAAGAAAAAAAAATATTAGGTAAACAAAGGTAAAAAAATTACAAAAAGAAAAGAAAAACATACAAATTTGACCTACATTTTTTTCCATTCAGTGTGATATTAAGTTAGTAAGACACTGTCTCATTAAAGCTGTTCACATGGTCTAATATTTATAGTTATTTTAGTGTATAGTCACTGCAGAGATGATGTCACAAGCTGCCAGACAGATCTGAGTGGTTTAACTGACATAGTGAGCTCTTCCAGGAATTGCAGCCGGTGCTTCCTGTTCACAGGAAGACACTCAGTCACACCTCCAGCACACAGGGAAGTGGGTGACAAATTCTCTACATGCCTCATGTATCTGCTGCTGGTCTGTGCGTCACCCACCAAAAACCACAAAGTACCCATTTATTTTATTACAACACTGAGCTGATGTTTCTTTTGGCTATTGTCTCAGACCTCAATAGAAGTGGTACAGAGCTTATTTATGTGTCAACATGGCATTGTATAGAGATTCATTTATTCTCGTAAATTGTTACTTAAGCCTAGAAAGCGAGAGCTGAAAATACACTTCAGAAAGTACATCTTAAACAAAGACCACTTTGTATTTTTTAAATTGTAAGGTGCAGTTGATATGAAAATATAGTGTTTTTATTTTTAACCAGATGAGACACGTACAAATATTCCCATCAAACTAGTCAGCCACTCCACCGCAGAGTGAGGTCATGGTGTAATTGTGTGAAATATCTGTGCACTCTATACACACAAACACAGAGCTCTGTTTAATTTTGACTGTTCGCATTTTCCCCATTCTCTCTTTCTCATTTTCTCTCACTGTGAATGAGGTCACAGCAGCTGCTAGCCAATGTGTGCCACCACTCACTTCACTCCTCAGCATGAGAAGGTTGAGTGCCGGGACTCACAGACACACACTCACAGACAGCTGCCTCAGTGTGTTGTCGAGGCTGGCAGGTGGGTTAAGGGTGGATGCTGTCTGGAAGATTCCAGAGACATCACTGCCAAACTTCAGCCAAAGACAACAATATTTAACACTGTACAAACTGTGTTTGTCTGTGTGTGTGTGTGTCTCAGCTGGCCCAGTCTGGCACAGCATGTGGATGACAATCTGGCAGCACTGGCCGCCATTAAGGCGGCTCTTGACCTCTGACCCCGTGTCATCACCGTCACCGTTGTGTAGTAACCTCTCAATAGGCTAGTGGTGCGCTGGCGCGTTGTCTGCTGCTGCGAGTAGAGGCAACATGCTTGTGCCATCTGTTGTTTACTTTCCCTCCCTCCTTTCATCTCCCACCATCTCTCTCTTCTTCAGCAGCCAATTCATTTAGGATCAGCCGCACTTTTTGTCCCTCCCTTCATCTTTCAGCTGAGTCAGACAGGTATGGAGGGGACAACAGATCCCATGGTGCCACACATATGCAAAGAGAGACACAGCAATAGATGCTGTGAATGATTATTTTAATCACCTATGAATTTGGTCTAGAAAATGATGAAAATGAAATAAAATGAAAAAATCTCATTCTCCCAATCACAATTTCACAAAGCTCCAAGTGATGTGTTTTATCCAAATGACAGTCTTTGTATCTCAGAAGATAAATACAAACAGGGTGCTGTCAACTTTGAGGAGCTGGAACTAGAGAATTTATATTACAATGCTTGAGAACTGACTTAAAAAACCTATTAATCAATTGTTTCTTTCAGCACTTCTATGATTTCGAGCTTGTTGCTCACATATGAGTTCTACAGAGGATGGGTGTTAGAGCAGAGAGGAGAATGGGAGAAATGATGGATAGGGAGGGAAACTGGGAGGAAGGAGAGAAGATGGATACACATTTGACCAAAAAATTGATTCAGATTCAGAAGTTCAGTAAAAAGGTCAGTGAATGTGAGGACAAGAGGGAACTGACAAGTGTCATGAAAGTGTAAGCTATTTTAAAAGCCTCATCAGAAAAACGGAAAAAGCTGAGATAAGACAGCGGATAGAGAGCAACGTGCAGCTGGTGTGTGGGTTGGCTTCATCTGGCTTCCCCTGCACTACTGACAAGCTCCAGTCAGGAGAAAGCTTTTGAGGGCAGTGTGTATGTTTGTGCCTGTAAAAGTATAACACAGTACAAAAGGGGAACACAGAGTGTGTCTGTCCTACAGCGTGTGTTTTATTTAAAACTGTCCAACAAGCTCTGACGGGCCAGACAGTCTTTGAAGTCACACACTCGGACGGGAAACTGCTGAGGAACCTCTCACTCACACTGCACCACCCTCAGACAACAGACCAGAGATGTATGGGGGCTTTTCCACAGATATCATGTCAAACTCTCCAGAATACGCAAAGTGCTATTTCTGAATACAAACTTAATAAAACCAGGTTTTCCACATTATGTTGAAGACATCTAATGTAAGTGTGTGTGTGTGCGTGTGTCTCGAGTGTACATCAAAAACACCCAGTGACTAAGATTTAGACACAGTCATTAAGGCATTGGTTTCTGTGTACATTCATGAGTGTCTGGTCTGACAGTGTGCTTTGTGTGTGTGTGTGTGTGTGTGTGTGTGTACGAGTCCTTTATTTGTTTCTTTTTTTGCCAAGAATTACTTGAGAAAATAAACAACACACTCAAATTTGTCTGTTCAGTGAAATGCTTCGACATGGGAGTTGCATCACTCTCCTCATCTAACTAAGCAAATTTTCAGAAATATCTAACTATTCCTTTAACACATTCCCATTTAGCTTGGAGCAGTTTAAACTCACTTTCAACTTAATGACTTGCCCCCAAGATGACTGATATATTGTACCAGGCATTTTCAATTGGAAATGCAATCACACATTTAATGAACTGCAAGAAAAACTTTTCATGTGTTGGTTATCATGTTAAATATCGAGGTGTCTGTCTTTTAGTAAGGAAATTGCTAGGAGTCTGTTGAAATGTGTCAGTAGTGTGCAAAATTAACTTTTTAACTCACATGTCAAGGGTCGGTGAACTTGAATTTTTCTAGGCGTTTTGAATGCTGAGTATTCTAAGTATAGAGTTTGGTACTTGGTGTTAATTTAAAAACTGCTCACTCACTGATGTGTTGGTCGAGCATGAAATCCACCATGAAAAGCTGCAGAACTCTAATTACCAGGAAACAACATTAAAGTTTGAGAAGCAGCAAAGGCCAAACTTATTTTATGTCTTATAATGGAATTACTGCAGTTTTTGTTCATCCATGTGTTCCTGTTTTGCCTTCTTACAAAAACTCATATTCATGGCCCCAGACTGATCATATCACTCCATCCCCACCATTACATAACAAACTTGAAATCACTCTGAACTTATTAGAACTTTAACTGTCATGCTACATTGCATCAGTCCTATGACGTCTGAAAAGTGAATCACAAAGTAGTAATTTCTTCCACTTTCCACTCATGAGGGTGACATTTGGGCTCCACGGCGTATAAAAACTGTGCACGCATGCAAACAAAAACATACACACACATGAAAACGTTTATTTTACATCTCTTCAGGTCGAATGCTTTTTGGATTAATGTTAAACAAACTACCATCCTCTCTACATCGCTGACATTCATTCCTACTGAAGGAATCCCTGCATCGCTGAAGACTCCAGAGCAAGATATAAACTACATAAGCTCACAGCTTACAAGAAGAAGCAGTACGCTCATTTAGACATCACTGGACTTATAAGGCAGTTGCAGAAGGACATTCCACTGTTCTTTTATCACTGTCTCTTTTAAACTTTTTCTTTTTTCCTCAAACATCAGGCCTCCTCATTGCAACCTTCAATTTTCCTCTACTCTTTTTCTTTTTACCACATCCATTTGTCTCCCTCACTGTCTGTCTCAGTCTCTGTGCCTTACTGTGCCAGTAAATCCAAATACTACAGCATAGCTGACAACCTATCAACTGGTACAAATTATCTCAGGCCTGCCACCAAATGCCCCAGCGCCTACCATGCGGCAATCGATGTGAGCTCAGCATGAAGAAGAAGCACAGTCTGCAAAACACAGAAGACGAGCGACTTCACACGCAGCTGCACACCAGTACACATGCTCACTGACAGACACGAACCCTCTCACACGGGGATGGAATTAACTATGTATGCTCTGTGGGAGAAAACTACCATTTTACGTAAGTCTATAGTTGCTTTTGTTGTGATTCCCCCCAATGCATCACTTTTATATATTCCCACTCCAGTGAGGAAAGCAGAGCGCCCCCCCCCCTTCTTCCATGATAGTCAGAAATCTTTTCCAAAGTAACTCCAGTCATTGTCTCCCTCATGGATCATGTTTCCTCTCCCACATCTTCCTCCTCTACCACACATTAATCTGCTCTTCTCCAGAAATGAAAATTCCCTTATAAAACCCCCTGCTCTCTCTTAAACATTCGTTGATGGTTATGTCTGAGGTTGAAACTAAACAGTTGCCTAAGAAAAAAAAACCACTAAATGCAGTGTATTTAGACAAAATACACACGGTGTGCTCCTAAGTTCTTATATTTTACTCATGCGGGCTATGACAACTCTGAATCCATAGCACCCTAAGGGAAGACCATTAGTGCTACAGTGATTGAGCACTTCTTTACAGACACCTACCCAAAACCTATTTATCTTTCTCATGCATATCTGGCTACAACCCCCCCCCCAATCACACACACACACACACACACACACACACACACAGTAAAGGCCTTGGCGTGCCATCCATAAAGCTCTCTGGGGTAGCAGCAGATTCAGCTGGCAGATTCACAACGCCAGCAGTAATGAAACTGAATCAAAGACTGCCTGAATTTGACGCACTGCTGCTGCCTGACTCGTTTACCATCAGACCTGCTTTCACAAGAGTGTGATGAAACGCGTCACACCCACAAACACAACCCATTCATTTTCTTAAGCCCTTGCATTATTATTGAGGTCTGAAACTGCATTTTGGGCGTTCTGAGTTCTTTGTAGAGATGAAACTATTAGTTAATTGTGGGGATTGTGGGGCTGTCATGGCCTAATGGATAGAGAGTCGGACTTGTAACCTGAAAGTTGCGGGTTCGAGTCTCAGGACCGGGGTGGAGTGAATAGCCAGCGCTCTCTCCACCCTCAATACCACGACTGAGGTGAGACCCTTGAGCAAGGCACTGAACCCCCAACAGCTCCCGCAGGTGCCGCAGCAATGGCTGCCCACCGCTCCGGGTGTGTGTGCACCTTGGGTGCAGGCCTGGGCAATTACTATTACTAAATAATAGTAAATAGTGTAATAATAAATAACTAACTTAACTTAATTGATCATTTAACTTTTGATTTGATCAAGAAACTTGGCGGTGATGTTGACAGTGTTGCCTTGTGAGCTAAATGAAGAGAAAGAAAGGAAGACATTAAAAGCAGTACCTAACTTGAGCTATGAGTTAATCAGAGGAGCTAAATATAAAGAAGGCAGTGAAGAAAGGCTGTGAAGATGTGAGGGAAATAAACCCAGAGAGAGAGAGAACACAAACAATGGAAGAGAAAGAAACAGAGGTCAGCAGCTGACAAAACAAAAGGATAAAGTCAGAAAGGAGAGCTGCTATCTCTCTGTCCCAGGATGGGCCACACAAATATACCCCCTCACCCCAATCCACAGACTAAACATAACACTGTGAGAAAAGCTACCGCAGGCAGAATGGAGCAGAGCGGCAGATTAGGGGTGTTTGTAACATACAGACAGACATTGTGTTTAAAAATAGAGCGCAGGATCTATCTTATTATTGTATGTGAGCAGGGGAAATCCTAGAGTAGCTTATCCCAGAACTCTCATTTCTCTTTCTCTCTACCAAACAAAAGCGTGTGCACGCCCGCGCCCGCGCACGCACGCACGCACACACACACACACACACACACACACACACACACACAGGGGTATCCCAGCTGGCCAGATGGAGCCTCGAGACCATTAAGAAAATTAAAGGCGACAGATGAGCAAGAGGAGGTTGAGAGGGAGGGAAGAGGAGAGGGTGAGTACAGAGTAGCATCAACAGGACAAGAAAATATAAAATTGAGTGTTTTGTCAAAAGGTTACCAGCAGCAGCAATGTGTGGGCTGATCTTGTCTAATTTAAACACAATTAAAAACGAATCATATGTAGTTACTTTTTTAACTTCAGGCATATCATTGTCTATCAGTGAATATAAACTGTCACATTGCATCAGACATCGCTGTACAGCTACTCCATTTCTTCAGAGTACACACAGAGTCCTGAAATAGCAACAATCTCTTTCACACATATTTCAGCGATGACACACTATACCTTGCAGACAACACAACAGATCAAGGCGCTTACAGTGAATTTCCAGCGACTCTTCTCATGTTTTGCTGTGTACAGCTGTTTAGTCCGATTCCATGTTCAAATCCTGACGGCAAACAGCTAAAGCCACCCAGCCGGCGGCAGCGAGTGAGTCCAAGCAGACAGGAGGAAGAGAAGACCAACAGCGAGTAAGTCTGACTGAGACTGAGAGAGACTCCCTCTTTCCTCAAAGAGCAGCCTGCCTCACCCTCCTCCTCCCCTCTCCAGTGTTCCCTCCCTCTTTTTCCTCCCTGGAGCTTATGTGTCCCGAGGCCATCACTTCATCCTTGCCTGCTCTACCCCCCCCCCCGAACCCCCACACCTTCCAAAGTGTATTTCCAAGGCAGCGTTGTCACAATCACTGTCAGCTACCGATCAGAACAGACTTTTCAGCCCCACTCCAGTTTCAGTTCCACTTTAGCCTTTCAGAAAGGGGGAGAGTAGGACGTGAAGGGCTGAAAGCCGATCCTCTCTGATCTCATCAAGCAAAGTTACCCACAGCAACCAGACCGATAGGCAGCTGAGACAGACAAACACCCACCTCACCTCACCTCCCTCCCCTTCCCACTCTGACAAAGAGCTCACACCAAGCCAACCAACCAAACCAACACATGACCACACATGTGCACATACACCTACACGTGCTGTATACGCTACATGAGGGAGCATGTGTGTTAGGCGTCAAGGTGAAAAACGCCAGTCGTGTCCCATCTGGCTCATAAGAGTTTGTAAGGCTAAAGTTGAAAAGTGAATATACAAACAGCCTAAAAATTATCAAGCAGCCTATAAATACTGCAAGTGAAATAAAAACTATCAAAAGAAAAAGTAGTGATTGTCACTAAAAGAAGGGATTGTTTCTACTATGTTGGATTATTGTTGCAGAGAACAAAGTGTTCTTTTTTCCTACTTTACAAGTCTACAATTAACACAATACATGCAGTACTTTCTTGGCAATGGCCTGCTCTGTTTTGTTCTGCTCTATTGCTCTCTGTTCTTTCCTGTCGTCACTTGCATATCTGCCCACATCTGGACATTAGTGCATAGCTTGGCTCTGAGGTGATGCGATGACTAAGTTCATTTATCGGCCTTTTCCTGCAGCTACATCAGTCATTCATGAAGTCGGGAAAGGAAAGAGGGCACTCAGACGTCTCTTTCCCTATTAGAACTTTTCACCTCCATGTGGTATTTAAAAACAAGTCAATCACACAGTCGTGCACATGTCCACTGACATATGCATGTTAATCCTGCTATACACAAGTGCCTACAGGCACATTCACACTTTCTTTTTCCATACATACACACAGACGTAGTGATGAGACAGACTACAGTGTTTGCAGTCATTCAGGAGCCAGCCAGCTCACTTCCTGTATAGACTTCCTTTTCCCAGGACTGCTGCAACCACCAGGGAGCCAAACTCTCCACAAAACCACCTCTCCCAGTGCATTATTACCATATCATTACATCATGTCTGCAGAGGCATGTTAATGAGACCTGCAGAAAGACAGTTGCAGGACAGTAAATCATGGTTTGGTTGACCTTCTGTCTCAGAAGTCTACAATTAACCAAGAGGATGCACTTAACCAGAAAGGTGCATCTAATTGGGAGCTGGTGGAGTGACAGGAAACACACAGTCCCCCATCTAGGATACACATACACACACACACACACACACAAATGCACATCAAGCAAGGAAGAAATAATTCAATATTTTTGAAACATGCTTTTTGGTGGAAACTGAAGGTTTGTTAAATATGAAGCTAAAAACAGGAGATGGTCTAACCATTCGCCTGGCTGGTTACCAGTGAGTTAGGTTCAATTTGCACAAAAGGCAAAGAGAACAACAATTCTCTGTTTTATGGAAGGGGGTGGGGTGTTGGCTGGCAAAGCTCAGAGCCAAGAAACAGTCTGCCACATAACCCCAGATAAAATGGCAGGTTATTGTTTTTATGTACTTTTTCCAGTCTTTGCTAAACTAATCTCACCGTCAACTGGATGTAGCCTTAAATTTAAGAGGGGCTCCTCTTATGTCTGTGTTGAGATGATGTATCTCAAGAGCTTGATCCTCAAATAAAATCAGAGCAGCTTAGAAAACAAAATCTAATATCTAAGCCACAAGAGTGTGATGAAACAAGAGTGTGATCATGCTAAATCAAATAATTTGCCCTGTCTGTGTAAATTATTTATACTTAGGAAATTTTTAATAGTAATAAAAAAATTCAATAGTAATATAGGCCTCGCACACACACACACGTGCACACACACACACACGCACAGACTGAAAACCTGAAGGTTATGTATCACCTGACGCAGTCATAGGTTGGAAACATTACCTTTGTGCCTCACACACAGAGTTTATACATGTGCTCACACCTCAATCTCATAATCGCCTCGTTATTCTAAAAAGCAGCTGATGCAGGTCAGTGGTTCTAAGCGTAAGCAGTCACTTCACGCTTAGCATAATACACCCAGGTCAAGAGTAGAGGGGGGTTAGAAATCTGGCAATGAATCTGAGGCTCTGTTTCTATGAAAGTCATGCTGCTGTGAGGCTAAGTCCAGTTTTTACTGTGTGGAGACTTATTTCACTGGTGATTTTCCCTGTAAAATAACAATTTACTTTTAGAGTAACGCTGTATTTATATCTTTAGACAGTGTAAATACACTTGAATACTTGGTTGTTTATGCTAAGTTAATTGCTGTAATCCTATCACTATTCTGCTTGCTGCAGAAATCCATTCATTCTTCCAGAGGCCAATTAAATGTTGTTCTTTACAAGTCTTAGAAGAGGATTCTGGACAACTAAGAAACGCAGCCTGGCACTGCTGCACTGATAGTACAGGATCAGCTTTAAAGACATGTTGCTAACTCTTCTGGTTCATGTCTTTATTTAACTGCTAATAAACCTGTGGTGTTATACAAATCTTCTCTATGGAGGACACAGTTCATATCAACTGATTGTTTTACCAATAGGATCCTCCATATGACTCATAAAGACAAAAAAAATGTATGTTGACTATTTTAATTAAATTTTAGTTGATTTATTTAGAAATTGTTCAAACTGTGGCGTTCATTCAGAGAAGAATGGCTATGGAGATTGAGTGGATGAGACTACAATTGTGGGCAGAGGGACTAATGGCAAAGATTTCATTCAATTGTCATGAGTGATCTGTTTTGATAATGTAAATTTATGACTTGGCCACCACGTAATACCAGAACCAGCTACACCTACAGAAGATGTACACAGAAGAAGAAGGTCATCATTTCTTCATTTCATATGCTCTTGGCCACAAGCTGCTGTGACCACATGACCACTGTGGCAACAGTATGATTAAAGAAATTTGAACTTTAACCTGCACTAGTGATCACTAGGGCCAATGCTCATTTATCACCTTTCATCATCAAGTTTACCTTCACAAACACAGTAAAATGTCCTGATAAACAGCCTGTATGGAGATGTGAACAATGAACATTCATTTGAATATGCAAATATATTTTTAGATGTGATGAAGTGAAGAAATGTAATATCTTACAGTACTATGGATGGCATGTAGTACAAGTGGCATTACATGTCTTACAGTTCTTTTATTTATTTATGGTTGCAGGTTACTAAAAGAATGGCTGTGTGATGGCCCGTCAATGTGTCAGCATACAGTAATTCAGTAGTTTACATGGAGGTGAATCCAGGCTGAAATAAGAAAAACATAAAAGATGCCTTTGCTGGAGGAGCTGGGAAAATCCACGGTGATGGCTCCGATTCAAAGGTGCCAACACTTTCATTGAACGCCTGCCAGATTGATTAGAGATGTACAAGGACCAGGGCCAAGTGCTACAACCCTCCCAGGCAAAAATACAAAAGGAAGAACAGCACATTATGTGCACAGAGAGATATAAAAACAAACACCAAATTCCTAAAATGCCACATATGTATTTACGAAGTATATGCCAAAACTATAACATATGGTCAATCAAACACGAGTAGGTACATGCAAACTGTAACATAACCACCATGGACCGACTGACTGATTGGCAGGTTGTGAACCCTGATGCATTGTTTATTTTTTAGTTACACAAGATAGACAGATAGATAGTCAATATAAAGTCTCCATGGGAGATAAACACAAATGTTCATATGTGTGTGTGTGTGTGTAAAACTTGTTATAATAGGTTTAAAACTAAATAATAATAATAATAAAAATCAAGGACTTAATTTACAAAAAAAACAAACCGGTACTTCAATCATGTGATAATGTACAGACGCTGATTTTGATGTCCAACATCATTATAGCAATCACATTCAGAAATTTCGTGGAGAATCCCTTAAAGGACACGCACGCCCCGATGAAGTAACATTGAGACATTTAAACTTATGTGTTTCATCTAATCCTGAATAAGAGCCTAAAGACAAATCTGCTGTACATCTCACATCTTCTCTGCTGGACCCTGTGGTAAATTGCTCCCTGATTTTCTGCCTCACGGCACATTCACACTTAAAGGACCCCATGGGACCTGGGACACGTGTGTGTGTGTGTGTGTGTGTGCGTGTGCGTGTGTGTGTGAGCTAATCTGCAGGACAATAGGGGCCCTGTCCCCACCACACATACACAAATTAGGGCTAGAGGCCTCACAGCTGAGCTGCTTACTGACAATGGAAACTGGAGGTGTGTGTGTGTGCACACATTGCCTCCTGCCAACGCACATGTCAAACACAAAGCCATCCAACTGTCCGCAAGGCCCAAGGGAGGAGGGTTGGCAGAGAGGGAGGGATTGATATATGGATAGAGGCGGAGAACAGAAGTGCAGAAGAAAGGAAATGGAGGGAATGGGGTCTAAAAACGAGCAGCCCGTACATAGTAGTAATTCTAGATGGTACAATTACTGTGTACAGATGGCAGAGAGAAAGAGCGACAGGAGCACAGCCAGTTTGGATAAGGTAAAAGTGAAAGAGGGATGAGGGGAGGACATGCTAACTTAATTTGTTTTCAAGCTGGTCTTTTCACATATGGTCCACAATAAACACAGACATTTATATTCCTGTACTTCTGAGAATAGATTCTGACCTAAATCCGCTTGTACTTTGCACTATTGGTGCTCCTCTTGCTTCTACTTATTATGCTAAGCTAAGCTAAGCTAACAGGCGTCTGGCTGTAGCTTCATATTTAAGGTTCAGACCTGAGTGGTATCGACCAGGGACAGTGGCAGATGGGGAGGCTGCACCTGTCCAGCGGTAACGCAGGCGACCTCAGGGAGGACAGAAACCTCCTGGGGAGCAAAAGGGCAATAGCTCTCTTGATCTTTATTTACCATATGAATGCAGACTGTGAAAGCAGGTCCTCACAATTCTTCTGACTTTGTGCGTTTTAGAGAGGAGGTGTAAGAAAAGTGGCGGCCAAGTGTTCATAGTGGTGTTCCTTTTTTTTTAAAAATCCTTTGATCTTCGGCTCTTCATGTCGTTGTGACTAAATCGATTCCACTGTAACTACTATGATATCGACAGACAGTGGCATGTGGACATTTATTTGCATAATCCTCACTTTAAGCTATTACCTGACCTTTGTTCCAATCATACTGTAAACCTAAGCCCTTCTTAAGCTTGAACTCACCAAACTCTAGTCTTTATATTGAACCCGACTCCTCAGCCTGTAATGGCCTGTTAAAGGAACAATGAGTAGTAAAATGTCTGCATGAGGGTTGTCCTCATTCTTCTGTGCCTGTGAGACATTCATAAGAAAAGAAGAAAACCAACGTTTCAGCCATCATACTGTGCAAACACAAAAGAAAGCAACACAAACACAGACACACACACACACACAGTGTCCATTCCTTCCCTCACACACATCGATACAGATACTAGCCGTGTGACTACAGCAGGTAGGCATTAATTCAGCCTGGCTGCACAATCAATGATGGTAAATGGAGGCAGCAGGGGACACACACAGCGATCTGCTGTTTTCATTTCCCTCTCCCCCTCTCTCTCCCCATTAAAACACAGCCTCTGCAGGTCTTGCTTCATTATAGGAAAACCTTTATTTCTGAGTCACAGTCTCATTTTGTGAAGCACAACGCAATTTTCTCTCTCTGTCAGGCTCCTCAGTTGCGATATCACTGTTGGACTGTTTTATCAAAGTTTGCAGGTCACACTTAACCGGCTTTGGTAACCCAGCAAGTTTTAAACAAACTGTCTTACCATTTCTGTCAAGTCAAACTTCTCAGAAAAACTCCACGACAATAAGAGCCCTGAGATCATATGATATAATTTAAAGCAGCATTTTCTGTTTACACTACATCAGGACTTCCATATTTATCTATTTTAGTTTTTCTCTGTCTTTAGTGCTTTGATGTCATCTTAGTCTGTGTAACTAATGTTTCAAAAGTATTTCAGGTGAGTTTATGTCTCACCCTCACTCTTCTGTAACTACCTCTCCCTTACTTTTCTCCTCTCTCTTCTCTTCCCTCCTCTTCTGCCCTACGGCCCTTCATCTATACACTCTCCTCCCTTTCTTTCTCTTTACCTCTACCTCCACATCTGCCAATCGCAGAAACCCCCTCGCTGTTCTTCTCCTCCCACCTTTTTTTTCCACAGCCAATCCTCCTCTTTTTATACTCTCTCTTACTCCTTTCTTCTGTGCCCTCCCTCCAGCCTTTACTCCAACATCTGCTGGTCTGCGCCTGTCACTGCTGACCCCTCGTTGCTACGTGCCAAGTCCTCCTCTCAGTGTCCCACAGAGACCTTGGCTCATTAACACACACACAGACGGATTGGCTTGTGATAGGTGGCAGTTTCCCTCCCGCAGAGAGCGAGAAAAGCACACAAACTCAACCTCTGATTGCAGACTCTCATTACATCGTTGTATCATTTGTCAATTAAATGTCTTATAAAGGCCATATCCTTGGGACTGGACAACATGTGCAGAGAATCTCAACAGATTTAAGGTCTTCACTCAAGCAGCTGATTATATTATAGGTACAGGCACACCAGTACAGACACTGGCATCTGAGCTTGGCTAAAAACATACAAGCTTAATGTGGAGTGTGTAAGATTCTGAATGGATAAATAATATAACCTAAAGGAATACATTACTATTGGTGTATGTTCTACATATGCATTTATAGTGTCAGAATTAATGTTTTGCCTTAAATAAATAAACTATTTTTTTTCCTCCCATGCCACACTAACAACTAAACACAAGTCAAAGTGTTGTTCAGCAAAGTTGAGAAAAACCAGCCAAAAGTGAATATACAGCTCTGTCATTAGTGTTCATCCAAGCTTTAATAAGCTCACAGGAAACTGTTTTAATGTGACAGGCTGTCATGCTGCCATCAACTCATGTCACAGGTGTTGAGCTCCGCCCACCAGCCCGTTTGCATCTCCATCTCAGAAAGGAAAAAGCTCCTTCATACCACCTTTATGTGTTTCATTTAATTATGTGACAGTCAACACAGCATTAAAAGCAAATAGAAAAAGCAATACACTGTGCTGTTACTTTACAGTACTTATATTCATTTAAAATCTTTCATAGCTTAAAAATTCCCCAGGTAGTAAGAAAGTTTGTGCTGTTCAGGAAAATAAATGGATCAGACACTGTTTGCCAATAAGAGCTGACAGGTTAAGATGTCAATTTCTGCATCAGTAGCACTAGAGTAGAGTTGATAAATCTCTTTTACTGGCCAAACTGCAAGGCCAGTAGACATAAGTGTCACCTAAACTGCATTGTAAATCCAGCTTGTGCTCAGGCTTCAACACTAAGAATGTGACTGCCATATTGTAAAGTACATTGCAATATACAGTATATTGCAGCTCACACCACAGATGGGAAAAAAGTGTCCACAACAAACTTCTAACACAGAGCTGTCTCTCAAGGCGTTTTACCAACTATTTTACTTGTTTCTTTATGGCTTGTGCCTTTCTAGACTAGTTTTTACTGTCAATACAATGCACAAATATGGAGACGTCATATAGTGTAAAATCGGTTCTTCTTTCACTTCACATAAAGGTCCAAAAACTCCAAAGATGCTATAGGAAAAAGGATCTTTCGCTCTGACATATCCAGTATCGCCTCCTCAGACTAGGGGAGTGCCAGTAACATCTGTCAGTATTTGTCTCTGTGCCTCAGGCTCACGCATTCACCATAACAACTGCACATGGATATAGC